>NW_024044542.1:0-46241 GCF_014851395.1 Micropterus salmoides | reverse complement strand
CGTGACGACGGCAAGGGCAGCAGGGGGACTTGCTTCTCTCAAGTGGTAGGTGGTCTGCGGCAGGGCCCATGCCTCTCCACATAAACGTGCCGGAGTTCCTCACGGTGTGGAAGGTAATCTGACACTCAGCCCCTCTGCTGCGGGACCAGCACGTGCTGGCCCTCACCGACAACAGGGCTGCAGCGGCCTACATAGACCGCCAGGACGGGGTGCGCTCGGTTAAAATCAAATCAGATTTTAACCGTCTTTTTAACTTTTTAAAGCAGTGTGGAAAGTCCGTTTTTATCTTGGTCCCATTCCCACAGTTGGTCGCGGTGCTGGCCGCTTCAGTAGACTCCTTTGCCTCCACAACTGGCTCCAGTCCTCCTGCAGGGCTCACCGTGTGTGTTATGGATAATTTTAATATTTTCTGGCAAAGAATGTCGCTTTTTAAGACAGATGGACTTCACCCAAACAAACGGGGCTCAGAAATGTTAGCTGCTCACATACAGCATGTGGTGCGGTCCACATGACTTACGTGAATGACTAATCATTCATGCAGCACACCTGGACACACACCCGCTCACTGAACAGATCTCTGCACTGCCACAACCAACTGTCTCCACCTGCTCCTCTTACCAGCGTTGTTCCAAAGACGTCTATTCCTGTCATCATCACGCATAGACCAGTAAACAAAATGTGCACATCCCACAGAGAAATAATAGTAATCTCTTAAGGATTAGGACAACTGCAGCAACTCCAGCACCCAGAACAAACTCATTTAAAATGGCTCTCTTCAATGTGAGATCTCTGTCAAAGTAAGACTTTATCTTAAATGATTTTATCTTGTCTGCAAATCTAGATTATGTTTTTAACTGAATCCTGGCTGCAAATGAGTGACTATAGCCAGCTAGCTGAACTGTGTCCGCCTCAATGTGATTGTTTTAGTCAACCGAGGGTCAGTGGTCGTGGTGGTGGGCTAGTGAGCGTGTATAGGAAAAATTTAAAATGTCATCAAGTACACTGTGATGAATTAACTCCTCTGAAGTTCTCACTCTTAAAGTTGGAGGGCTGCAACCTATCATATTTGTTATAATTTATCGCCCCCCAAAACCGCCTGGAGGATTTTTATCAGAACTTCCTGAATTTTTATCTTCTCTGGTTTTAAATTATGACAGAATTGTTCTTTGTGGCAATTTTAATATTCATGTTGATGACCCCAACAATGTTAATGCAACTGACTTTTTAAATATGGCCATTCTTTTAACTTCAAACAACATGTCAAAGGGCAAACACATAACCCTGGTCATACACTGGACTTGGTTTTTACCCTGGGTGTCAGCATTTCCTCTGTGGAATTAGTGGACATGACCATATCTGACCACAGATGTATTGTTTTTAGCTGCGATTCGCCTGTTACTCATGCCGCCTCACCAAGCTCCGTGTGTTCTCGCATCTTTAATGAACAAAGTGTTTCAAAGTTTTGTGCATTTTTTCAGAGCCAAAGCCAACACCTGTCTGATTCCAACACCAACAATCTGGTCGATCATTTAAATCTGCTTGTCGTCACTAAATATTACTGCTCCTCTAAAGGTTAGGCCTACGTCTAAAGCTAGTAAGCAACCCTGGATAAATGACAGCATTCGCAGCCTAAAAATGGAATGCAGGAAAGCAGAGCGCAGATGGAAAAAATCCAGTCTCCAAGTCCATTACCTCAGTCTGAAGGATTTATTAATTAAGGATGCAAGAACACACTTTTTCTGAACTCATTACTACACAGAAACACAATCCCAGGTTTCTGTTTAAGACTGTGGATCAGCTGGTTAACCCAACCCCTCCTTGTGCCTCAGCTGGAAGTAATGATGACTGTGAATTGTTTTTATCTTATTTTACCAATAAGGTGGTGTCAATCAGAGCCTCTATTACCCCTACGGCCCTTACTCAGAAGTCCCTCACCAGCAACAAGAGAGTTTTAACCAGTTTATCCCATCGACTTGTCTGAGCTTTTAAAAACATTATCACAAATGAAAGTGTCCTCCAGTCCACTTGATGTAATACCTACAAAGTTTTTACTGAAAGTAATGGATTCTGTTGGGCCCCATTTGATCTCTGTTTTTAACAGCTCCCTATCTACTGGTGTGTCCCTGATTATTTTAAAAAGGCTTGCGTAAACCCACTTTTAAAGAAACCTGGTTTAGATCCCTCCCTCCCACATAATCTTAGACCAGTTTCAAAACTGCCTTTTATTGCAAAGATTCTAGAAAGAATTGTGTCCAAACAGCTGCTCACTGTACTGGAAAATAACAAAATATTTGAAAAGTTTCTATCTGGTCTCAGGAAGTACCACAGCACTGAGACTGCCCTACTTAAAGTCACCAATGACCTTTTAATGTCTGCTGATGAAGGTATGTGCTCAGTCCTGGTACTCCTGGACCTTAGCGCTGCTTTTGACACCATTGATCACAACATAATGTTAGACAGACTGACGCACGGGTGGGGATCTCTGGTACTGCCCTAGAATGGTTTTCGTCCTACCTGTCAAATAGGAAGTTTTGCGTGTCTGTAAACAACTATGTCTCTTCGTTCTGTCCAGTTAAATATGGTGTGCCTCAGGGGTCAGTCTTAGGACCCATTTTGTTTTCCTTGTATCTGCTTCCCCTTGGACATATTATCCATAAACATGGCATTTCTTTTCAGATTTATGCTGATGACACAAATATACTTGCCCGTCAGATCCACAGACCCTGGAATGCTGAGTTCACTTAGCAACTGCCTTTGTGAAGTTAAAAAATGGATGTCAAATAATGTCCTCCAGCTGAACTCAGACAAAACAGAAATCCTGGTCATTGGGTCCCAGCAGATGGGAAAACAAATACTGCCATCTGCTGGTTCCCTAGTAAATCACATTAAACCTGTGGCAAAGAACCTTGGTGTTTGGTTGATAGTAATTTAAATTTCGAGCAGCACACCACAAAACTTGTTCAATCGTGTTTTTATCAACTTAGAAATATAGCAAAAATTCGATCTATGTTAACTTTTAAGGACACCGAGACCATTTTACATGCCTTCATCTCATCACAGCTAGATTATTGCAACAGCCTTTTCACCTGTTTAACCCAAAAATCTATTGATCAACTCCAGACTTTCCAGAACTCAGCTGCCAGGCTTTTAACCAGAACAAAGAAATATGACCACATTACTCCTATTTTAGCTTCATTACACTGGCTCCCAGTATGTTTTAGAATTGACTTTAAAATTCTATTGATCACTTTTAAAGCTCTTCATGGCTTACTTAGTAGTTCTCACCACTTAAATTTGAGTAGTTCTATTACCATGTTCTTGTTAAGACTGTGTTGAAAAGAAGAATCTATAAAGAATGTAAATTTGCAGTGTTTTAATCTTCCTCAATACTCACTGATATTCATTTAATTTATGTTATACTAATGCCATGCTTCAACACCTTTTTATATATTTTCTTTTTAAAGAACATGTAACAAAAATATTACCATGTGTTAAATAATTAATTTCCCCAGCTCCTGAGCAAATGATTGTTTTAAAGAAATAATCAAAGTTATCTCAGTCTCCTCTCATAGGACCAGAGCTCCCCCCCAGAGGACAAAAGAAGTATTACTTGTAATGCGTCTCCCGCAGTTTAATGTATCACTCTGTATTTTATTGTGTATAATCTGATGCCATGTTCGTGGAACTTGCTTAAATTCTCTAAGTAAGATTGTTTAACAGCCAATATTATCCAGGAAATGTTAGTTAAGTTCCTGCCATCCTGAAATCCTGAAAATGTGTTTAACTGGTAACTATTCCAATCATTACAATTGAGTAATTGTTTCCTTTCCTTTTTATCAAATGCTTGAAACTAAGAACGGTTAAGGTTTGATTGTGGGAAGGTATTTGATTAAAATACACGCAAATAGATTTTAAAATAGACATTAAAGTTAAGGGATAGCCTCTCTCAGGAGACCAGAAATAAACCCTCAGGGGAAACACAGCCCCCTCCTGGGACACACCCTAGGAAACAAACACGGCAACACGCACCGCTCGCTCTCTTGTTCTCTGGTCTCTTCGCTCTTGCTCTCTGCTCTACATGCTTACGGAGTGTGTCCTGGCTCCCAACAACGCCCTAAGGAGACCGGCCCGGCATTGCCGCAAAGATTTCTTTGTTCTTTTCAAGCCACACACTCGAAGTCTCGCTTCCTTTCGTGGAAGTTATTCTTTTCTTTTGTTTGTTTGTAAAGTTATCAGACCGTTTTAAGTCACGCAAATTTTAATTCAGAAACAACCAAGTTTCTTTTTAAGCTTTATTTCCGTCGAATCAACTAACCTCACTCTTCCCCACAACAACGGAGCCTGGGAGGCCAGCCACGTGGCCCACGAACCGAGCCAAGGTTAACAGACATCACTGCAGGTTTCTTCAACTAAGTTACCAGCTGAAGTGACGGACCTCCGGAGCAATTCCCTGGCAGAGAAAGCGACCGACAGACGGCGTGTTAAGCCGTCGCAACCGAGAACGCACGAAACTCAGCCAGCGTGAGGCCGGCTGAACACCAACCGGCTAGAGAAACAACAAGCAGTAAGGAACCAATGGCATTCTGTGGTTGAGTTGATGTCCAATAGTCTTTTAATCCGTTAGTTTAATCCTAGCCAAATTTAACTGAGTTATTACCGTAACTTGCGTTTATTGGTTCTCTTGCCTCCTTAGACTCAAATATTTTCCACAATAGACCACTAAATCCACATTTAACTCCATCATTTTCATTGATTGCATCCTGTTTGTTTAATCATTATTGTTGTATGTCTTTGATATATTTCAACTCACTTTATATCCACCTTTAGTTAGTTAATAAATTTCACCATAATCACAGGAACTGTGTGTATATTGTTTAACTCCAGGCCACTGTAACGGAGGATTTACGCCTTCGATATGAGATTTTATAGAAATGATTAAGCAATTACTACTAACTGATCACTAGGAATAATTGTGTAATTATTAAACCCATAACGTTACCTTAGGATTACGGAGACCCTTGGGCGAACTGAATTTCCTGTGGTGCCCCGAAAAATGAGGATTTATGAATTAATATTTGAATATTAATATTCATAATTTGTATTAAACGTAAAGTAGGTATGCTACAGCTGAAACACAAGAACTATAAGTCTAGGAGTTTATAACTGAAAAAATGTATCATAGATGTGAACAGTTGCCAAATGCACATTTAAAGTTTACTTCCCCAATCAAAGACATGAAAGAGGGTTGACTAAATCATGAAAGAAAGAAGAAGCCTACTGCATTATATTCTGTTATATTTTATATTTGAATTGTCACCTACCAAGTGAGTTTTGTGTTTCACTTTACATAACCTGATTAAAAACATTTCACCATCATTGATGCAGAAAAGGCAGAAATTGGAGCAGAAAACCAGAACCATAATGCAGAAAAGTGTCACCTCCATTGTTAAAGGAAGAACTAACTATAACAATTACAATACTCCATATAGGAGTTAGATTCTTTAGAATGCAATAATATCAGGCCAACTACACAACTAGATACTGTATATCATATGAACAGGACTTCTTACAACTAAGTTTATTGTGTATTTAGATACAGTAAAAGTAATAATAAGGCAGTCATGCAGGTGTAAAACATTACATTTGTTAAATAAGCATATGCCTGCGCTCCCCCTCCCCTGTCCCTTATTTCCATTTCAAGAAACTGGCAACCCTAATCCAGCCAGGTGGGGAAGAATTGTGGTTCCGTGCAGTCTTTGCTGTGTCGTGTTACAGATGACAGGGTCCAGCCGCTCCGCCTGTTCTCCTTAAGGTTTTTGCAGACTACACGACTTTCAGCGTCGGACGATTGCCATACTGTTCAGACTACACAACTTGCAGTCTTGTGACAGGAGTCTTGAAATCGTTGTGGTGTTCACACTATGTGACTGATAACAGGGGTCACACACTACACGAGCTGACAACTACTGTGTCATCCAACAGCTGGTCTCCAAACCATGTTTTGTCAAGAAAAGACAAGTGAAATGTCAAACGGCTGTTGTTTGTTATTATAAAGATAGCAATTATAAAGACAAAGAATATGGGTGAAAGAATGGAATAGCACATGCAGGTAGCAGGGATCGTCTGAGCTACAGAGAGCTGGAGGTGAGTAAAAAGTGTTTTGCAGAGAAAAAAGTAGCAGAGTCGGCCGAGTCCTCCAGATATTTGGCATGCTAAATATCTGGCTGGCGTCTGCATTGTGTTAGGGAGCTGTTTTGATGCGTCGTTGAGTAGTTCACACATAAAGACTGGTGATCGCCAGTCGATCGCAAATTACCCCTGATCACAGCCTGACGGTCGCCGAGCTCACCGACCGGCAAATCGGGCTTAAAATTGTGTAGTGTGAACCAGGCTTTATAGCTAGCCGCTGGATAACTGAGCTGGTTGCATTGGTCTTATGGTGTGTTACTTTATTCCAGCTATCGTTGTACTTTACTGTGAACAAGTTAGCATAGCATAGCCCTGATCAATCTGAACTCCATTCAGAAAGAAAAACATTTTTTAAGTTGTTGACAGACAAAGCATGAATTAATATATTTAACAAATCGGCATCATATTATAGTTCCCCTTCGAGGGAACTCGAACTGCGTCGGTGACGACACTATGGGAACGCCTCTGGGCGTGGCAGGGCTGAAATCATGAATGAAACTACTCCAATCCTATTGGCGTTGCTAGAACGTTAGCGTGTGACAGCGTAACTGGACGCGTATATATATATATAAGCACACCAGCACACATTAGCTTTTTGCTTTTTTCTATTCAGCAGGCACTCTGGCATGTTTGAGACTACGCAGAAGAAAGCTACCACAGTACGGAAAGATTACCTGGAAGTAGAATCAGAAGAGATGGCTGGTGAGCAATTCAGGCAGTGTGTCATTCCATGCCCGCGCTACATCACGGCTGGGGACACTCATGCCCTGTGCTTTTCCTGTCTGGGGATGCCGCATGCCCAGGCAGCTCTCGAGGGGGCTGCTTGCGGCCATTGCGAGGCCCTGCCCCTGAGGGTGCTGAGGTCCCGTGCGGCTCTTTTCTCCGGAGACAGCCGGATGCGCTCTCCCCATGGCTCGGTCGCTGAGGCGGCACGGCGGCTTCGGTCATGGGGCTCCCAGCGCGACATTTCCGACGGCATCGGGACTGCTGAGGCTTTTTCCCGTTCCTCGTCTGCTGGGTCCGACTCCCCTCTTCCCCCGTTCGGGAGCCCGTTTTTTCGGCTTCTCCCGCTCGGGGTGTGAGCCCGGAGAGGCTGCAGCTGTCCGGCTCTGAGGAGCTGGATGTGCTCTGCATTTTGGAGGAGGAAGACTTCCGGAGCAACGTCATCAGTCAGCGCCGAGCAATGACGAGCTCTTGGAGGTGGTGACACGAGCGGTGGGCAAGCTCCAGCTTGATTGGCCGCAGCCCATGCCAGACACACAGGCTGCCAGTAAGCTGGATGAGCGCTTCCTACAGCGCCGTGCGCCGCCTCCACACCGGTCTCTGCCCTTTTTCCCGGATTTGCATGACGAGTTGTGCAAATCCTGGGATAAGCCCTTCTCAGCACGTTTGACTACTCCCCTGCTCAGGGTTTATAGTGACGTCGCGGGGGTCAAGGGCTCTGGTTATGGGACTATGCCCCGGGTTGAGGATGCTTTGGCCAGCTATCTCTCGCCCGGCCTTGCGTAGTCCCTTAAAGAGCCGGCGCTGCCTACCAAGCCATGTCGCGTGACATCTGCTCTGGTGGGCAAGGCGTACACAGCGGCGGGCCGGGCTGGTGCGAGCCTGCACACAATGGCGGTTTTGCAGGCATACCAGGCCGACCTGCTGAAAGACGTGGATTCGGGAGGAGGCCCCTCTGAGGAGGACGTTGCCGAGCTCCGCAGAGCCACGGACCTGTCTCTCCGAGTTACGAAAGAGACGGCCCGTGCCATCGGCCGTTCCATGTCAGCGCTGGTGGCCACGGAGCGGCACCTGTGGCTCATCCTATCGGGCATCCAGGAGAGGGAGAAGACCTTCCTGCTCGATGCACTGGTTGCGACCTCTGGCCTGTTTGGCAAGGCGGTGGACGGCGTAGTCAGCAGGTTCCAGCATGCCAGGACGCAAGGGGAGGCGTTCCAGCAGTATCTCCCGTGCCGGTCTGGGTCCAGGATGGCGGCGGCTGCAGAGAGACGGTCCCAGCCGTCGTCCAGCTCCTACCGCCAGAGCCAGAGGCAGACTGTCGCTGCTCAAGGTCCCCCTCAGCGCACCCGGGACTCGAGGCGGTGCTCTCGCCCACAGCCCCCCGAGACAACGGATCTGAGGACTGTTCTTCAGTCTCGCCGGGGCCGGGGGAAGAGGTCCTGAGAAGCCCCCCCCCCCCGAGAGAAGGCAAACGAGGTCCCCTCCCTCGTGGCAGCAGGCGCTGTCCAGCGAGCATGTGCCGTTCTGCCTGCCCCAAGGGGCCGCAGTCCGGAGGCGCTCGGGCTCACATGCCACGGGTTTTCGGCAGGTTTTCCCTGGCGGACCTCAGGGACTCCGGGTTCTACAGCCGGTACTTCATAGTTCCCAAGAAGGACGGAGAACAAGGGTTACATACGTAACCCGAGACGTTATTTTGGCATCAGCTTGATCCGTTTATTGCTATTAAATCATATCAAAATCAAAATATTTACTTTGGGTTCATACAGTTATAGTAATTGCAGGTTGTGATTATTGAACACTTAGCAGTTGTCCAGCGACAGCGACTGATTTTAGATCTGCGGATCTGATATGGGTTACGAGCAGATGCCTTTGTTCCCTGTCTGTATGGAGGAAATCTTGGTTCCTGTCCCAAGGTCCCGTGTTGGGAGCGATCTTTCGCCGAACAATTATTTCGACAGACGCCTCACTCACGGGATGGGGTGCGGTCATGGACGGCCGCTTTGCAAGAGGCTCCTGGGAGGAGCATCATTTCTCTTGGCACATAAATTGCCTGGAAATGTTGGCGGTTTTCAGAGCTCTGAGGAGTTTTCTGCCCGGTCTCCGCGGTCGCCACGTCCTTGTCAGGACCGACAACACGGCGGTGGTGGCCTATTTGAATCACCAGGGGGGTCTGCGCTCACGCCCGTTATGCAAACTGGCACATCAGATCCTCCTGTGGTCCCAGCAGAGACTGCTGTCCCTCAGAGCGACATACGTCCCTGGGACCCAGAATCAAGGAGCAGACCTGGTGTCGAGACAGGGGCTGAGGCCTGGGGAATGGAGACTCCACCCTCAGGTGGTGGAGTTATTATCCGAAATCGTCATTGACGCAGTGTCTCGTTCCCCTTCTCGGGGAACAAGGGTTACATACGTAACCCGAGACGTTATTTTGGCATCAGCTTGATCCGTTTATTGCTATTAAATCATATCAAAATCAAAATATTTACTTTGGGTTCATACAGTTATAGTAATTGCAGGTTGTGATTATTGAACACTTAGCAGTTGTCCAGCGATAAATCCCCCGCGAGGAAAGCGTTGAGAGGATTAAATTTGCGTTGTAGGGTAAACCAGGGCGAAAGTAACGTAACTCGTTTCATGTGTCACAGTAATGATTCATCTACAGGTTATTTAGTGCTTTAACACACCCTTAAGTTTGCCCTGTCAGAGTTTTTCAGTGTAAAAATAAATCGTGTTGATATGTCAGGAGTTCCTGTCAGGACGAAAGTAACACTTTCCCGCTACAGTGACCACAAGTGTTTCTTTTGTCCCGCTGCTAATGTGGTGACTTTCTCTGTGTTGCAGCATGTATTGAAACATGTTTATGTTATATTATACCAACAGATTATGCCAAGAGTGAGGGTCAGAAAGACAGGTCTGATTCAGCCAGATGTTTTCATGCACATTTTGGAATAATGTACAAATTATTTACTAATTTAAAAACGAATTTATATTTATGTTATGAATATTAATTTTCATATTGTTCATATTGTTGAAGAAATGTTTTATAAAATGGACTGACATTGCCAATAAAAAACATTTTGAACAAGTATATGGTTGGGTTACATTTTAAACATTTGAAGAAACTGTAAACAGATAATAAATAGAATGAAAATGTAATTTATAAATTTTTTGCAAAGATAAAGGACAAAATACATTTGCAGTTACACATTTACAAGGCCATAGTCACGTATATTTGATAAGAACAAGGGAAACACAAAAAATCTAGTGTTACTTTCAACCCCGCTGTGTGTTACTTTCAACCCAACTGATGGGGTCGAAAGTAACTATGTGCCGCTTATGTTTAAAGTGAAATTATATGGAAGTCGTTCTACATTTGTACAAAATACCACCTGATATTGATAGACCACACCTGTGAGTTAGTGACCACAGCAAAAAAAAAACATCACTGTCTACAACATAATCTTTTAAAATCAGGTTTTTCTGAAAAATGGTACTTTCGCCCCTGCTCTCCCCTATGTGAACACACAGTTACTCTGGATCTCGCATCACTGCGGTCAGAGAGTTTGGTGCGTGCCCATGCTGGGAGGCTGCGGCGCCATCAGGACCGTCGGCTTCAGAGTGAGAGTGAAAACAAGAAAGAGCGAGGACAAGTTGCACTGTGGTTTTGTTGATGAGGTGACGTCACAGGGTCACAGGTCACCTGCAAGCTGCGTCATGGAGTTCACACCTCAGTGTGACTTTCTGGAGGATTCCTGGAAAACTGAGTTCAGTGACTCACATGATAAACATTCAGCTCTGATCACAAACGTCCTGCGGAAGGTGCGTGTGAATGCCTAAGCTGAAATGAACTTGCAAAAAACTGTGGGAAAATGCACTCAAATACTTGAAGAAGCTGAAATGCACAAAAAAATTGCTAAACATTGTAGTGTTGTGTATTAAGTTAATACATTTCATGTATCATTTACTCAATGTATCATCTATCAGCATGTGATACCTTATGTTTTTCAGACATTTGTATAAGCATGTAACATCCCTAGGTAGATCTGAGTGTTAAACTTAACTCTGAGGTGCTGCTATACCTTCTGCATAAGACCAAAGTTGACAGGCCAAGAAAGATGACCCTCTCAGAAGTTTTCCGTGGAATGTGTGTAATAGGGATGGGTCAAAAAGGGCATGCAACTAAAAGCACATGCACCTGAGATATATTGTAGGACTTAGATACTACTCGGTGGGAAAGGAGAAAAGACCGTGTACCCAAATATATCATTTCTGGGTCCCATATCTATGACAGAAGGTATGGGGATGGGGACATAGATCTCCGAGCCTGTTCTCATCTCAGAGCGTCATATACCAACGATTTGAGAGAGAGTGACAAAGCGTAGTTATTTGATGCTGATGGTACCCTTTAGCGTCTGTGTGAGACGCACCGGGTGCGTCTCCATGAGACGCTTCCGGAAGCGTCTCTGTGGCTCACTCTGGGGCTTCCTGTACAGACCGGAAGTGCTAGCTAGCTAGCTAGCTACGTTCGTGATAAAAGTGTTTACAGCCCCCTGAAGCCCCTACCCTTACCACAACCATCAGAAATGTTATTACCTAAACCTAAGTCACTGAATGTATGCATGTCGACCGGCTAACCCTACAGCCTCACGGCCGATGTGCTAACAGGTAGGGTTAGCCTCCCTTGTGTTGCTGCAACGTAGCAAACGGGGGCGTTTCATACCGTCGCTGAAGGGTACCTTTAGCGTAAAATCCTTACGCTTTGTCACGCTGTCTGAAAGCGTCAGTTATGACGCATTAGAGATAAGAATGCGTTGGATCTCCATACCTGTGACAGAACATACGGTTATAGAGACATAGATCGTTTTTTAAACAGGGCCTAACTAAATTTGGAAGCTACTGGTATATGACCAGAGATGCTCTTAAGGGGGCCCAAGGGGGCCCAAACCCTGGGAAGTGCCTGAACCGAGAGTTTTACTGGTGTGTTATAACACATAAATGTTTTAAAAAATATATGACTACAAAATAGTACCGTCAGATAATGTGTTTATACAGTTAACTGACAATAAAGATGAATTAATGTTTTTAAGGAGAATAGGAGAATTAAGATTTTAAGGGAGTATAATATTACAGGAACGGGATTTTAAGACAGTCCGAAAAGGAAACATCAAAGAGATTTACACCAGTAGAACTAATTAATGGCTACATTAAATTAAAAAATAGGCAGGTATCTCGCAGAGGCCCCACCTCTCTAGGGAGAGCCAAGGGCTATATAATGAGAAGCTCCACACCATGTTTTCAGTGTGCCTTACCGGTCTGCTAAGGCTTGCTCAGGTTTTGTCTTGCTTTGACAATAAACTCTATTGCATCGATCTCTGAACAACTACAGTAACTTCTTTAGAACGGCAAGTGTTATCTACCAGCAATACTTAGGTAATAATAGAGGTAGATAGGTAGATAGATGTTAGTTTATAAACAGACAGACAGATGTGAGATAAGGGACAGACAGACAGACAAACTGAGAGATAGATAGAAATGAAGTTGAGGGGGAGACAGACAGACAGAGATACAGAAAGTCAGACATTGACAGACAGAGAGATAAAGAGACAGACAGGCGGACAACTTGAGACAGAGTGACAGAACAAGAGAGAGATATTTGTTAAGGGACAGACAGACAGACAGACACACAGATAGACAATGTCAGAGAGACAGGAAGACAGTGAGGCAGAGTGAGAGAAAGAGAGAGACAGAAAGACAGATAGAGAGACAGACAGTCAGATAAAGACAGAGATGGGAACAAACAGACATACGGTAAGACAACACCAGACAGTCAGATAAAGACAGAGAGACAGGCAGTCAGACAAGGTTAGACAGACAGGAAGACAGTGTGGTAGAAAGAGAAACAGAACAAGTGAAAGAGAGACAGACAGGGAGAGAAAGAGAAGCAGTGAGAAACAGAGAGAGAGGGGTGGACAATAAGACTGTGAGACGGACTGTGAGTCAGAGAGGCAGGTGGGCAATAAGACTGTGAGACAAGTGGACAATAAGACTGTGAGATGGACTGTGAGACAGACTGTGAGACAGAGAGACAGGAGGACAAAAAGACTGTGAGACGGATTGTGAAACAGAGAGACACGTGGACTATAAGACTGTGAGACAGACTGAGACAGAGAGACAGGTGGACTATAAGACTGTGAGACTGACTGTGAGACAGAGAAACAGGTGGACTATAATACTGTGAGACGGACTGTGAGACATAGACAGGTGGACAATAAGACTGAGACGGACTGTGAGACAGAAAGACAGGTGGACAAAAAGACTGAGACGTACTGTGAGACAGAGAGAGGGGTGGACTATAAGAATGTGAGACGGACTGTAAGACATATACAGGTGGACTATAAGACTGTGAGACGGACTGTGAGACAGAGAGACACGTAGACTATAAGACTTTGAGACAGACTGTGAGACAGAGAGACAGGTGGGCAATAAGACTGTGAGACAGACTGTGAGGCAGAGAGCCAGGTGGACAATAAGACTGTGAGACTGTGAGACAGACTGTGAGACAGAGAGACAGGTGGGCAATAAGACTGTGAGACAGACTGTGAGGCAGAGCCAGGTGGACAATAAGACTGTGAGACAGACTGTGAGACAGAGAGACAGGTGGACAATAAGACTATGAGACTGTGAGACAGACTGTGAGACAGAGAGACAGGTGGACTATAAGACTGTGAGACGGACTGTGAGACAGAGAGACACGTGGACTATAAGACTGTGAAACTGTCTGTGAGACAGAGAGACAGGTGGACAATAAGACTATAAGACTGTGAGACAGACTGTGAGACAGAGAGACTGGTGGACAAAAGGACTTTGAGACGGACTGTGAGACAGAGAGACAGGTGGACAAAAGGACTTTGAGATGGACTGTGAGACAGAGAGACAGGTGGGCAATAAGACTGTGAGACAAGTGGACAATAAGACTGTGAGATGGACTGTGAGACAGACTGTGAGACAGAAAGGTGGACAATAAGACTGTGAGACAGACTGTGAGGCAGAGAGACAGGTGGACAATAAGACTGTGAGACAGACTGTGAGACAGAGAGACAGGTGGACAATTAGACTATGAGACTGTGAGACAGACTGTGAGACAGAGAGACAGGTGGACAATAAGACTGTGAGACACAGAGACCCAACTGTTTCCAATGAAGAGAGCAGTGTGTGTGTGTGTGTGTGTGTGTGTGTGTGTTTGTCCACCAATCGGAACAGAGGATCAAGTGTGTGTGTCAGAGCCCTTTAAAGAGAGAGTCGCATCAGCAGGGTCCCCAAATTCTACATCGTCACGGGGTTCATGGAGACCGCAGATAGTTCCCGGAAGTCCTAGGCGGGCAATGCAAAATGAGCGAGAGAAATAAAAAGACAAAACGACAATTTTAAGCGATTTCTGGTAATTTAATGCGTCGATTTACAATATTTGCACAGCACAGTGACACGTGTATGTAGTTACATTACTATTTTTTTTAAAAAGGAGGACATATATTTTTGACAATAACAGCTACAATCACAGCTGACTCCAGGGGTTCGAAGGGGGCCTCAGCCAGCACTTCGAGAACCACCGCCAGGTCCCAAGTGGGAACCCTGGAACGAGTCACGGGTCTCATCCTCCGGGCTCCACGGAGGAAGCGCACGACCAGTGGAAGCCTCCCCAGAGGCCCATCCCTCAGAGGGGTGTGGAACGCCGCCACGGCAGCCACATACACCTTGAGCGTGGATGGGGAAAGGCCAGCAGAGAAACGGTCCTGGAGGAACTCCAGTACCATAGTCACCGGGCAGGTAACTGGGTCCACCGCCCGTTCTCTACACCAGGTGGCAAACACATTCCACTTCAGGTCGTACGTCCTTCTCGTGGACGGGGCCCTGGAGCTGAGCAGCGTCTCAACTGTCCCTGCCGTCAGTTCCAGGAACTGGGCCCCCTCAGGGGCCAGACCCACAGTCTCCACAGGGCGGGGCCAGGGTGAAAGACCTGGCCCTCCGCCTGAGACAGCAGGTCCGCAGCAGGGTGACCTGCCATGGCGGGCCCTCGAGGAACGATATTATGTCCGAGAACCACACTCGGGCCGGCCAAAACGGGGCTACCAGCAGTAGACTGACACCGTCCTGACGGACCCGCTCCAGAACCCCCGGGACCAGAGCGACTGGGGGAAAGGCATACAGATGCAGCCTCGGCCATGTCTGCACCATTGCAACCAGCCCTAGTGGGGCTGGGGGCGAGAGGGAGAACCGCAGGGGACACTGCGTAGTCTCTCCCAGGGACGTATGTCGCTCTGAGGGACAGCAGTCTCTGCTTGGACCACAGGAGGATCTGATGTGCCAGTTTGCATAACGGGCGCGAGCGCAGACCCCCCTGGTGATTCAAATAGGCCACCACCGCCGTGTTGTCGGTCCTGACAAGGACGTGGTGACCGCGGAGAGTGGGCAGAAAACTCAGAGCTCTGAAAAGCGCCAACATTTCCAGGCAATTTATGTGCCAAGAAAAATGATGCTCCTGCCAGGAGCCTCTCTCAAAGTGGCCGTCCATGACCGCAGCCCACCCCGCGTCTGTCGAAATAATTGTCCGGCGACATGATGCTCCCAACACGGGACCCTGGGACAGGAACCAAGACTTCCTCCATATTGACAGGGAACGAAGGCATCTGCTTGTAACCCATATCAGACGGAACGAATTTCCCCTCTGGGAGAAGCCCTTGGATTTTAGCCACCACTGGCTCTCATGTGCAGCAGGCCAGACGGGATTACGCTGGACGCTGCCGCCATGAGACCCAACACCCTCTGAAAGTGTTTCACAGTGATGGTGCGGCCTAGCTTCACTCTGGTCACCGAGGACAAAATGGACCCAGAGATTGGTTCAGGGACCGCAGATCTAAAATCGGACGCAATTCTCCGCTTCTCAGGACCTCTTCCCCCGACCTTGGTCCTCAGATCCGTTGTCTCGGGGGGTTGTGGGCGAGAGCGCCGGCTCTTTAAGGGACTACGCAAGGCCGGGCGAGAGATAGCTGGCCAAAGCATCCTCAACCTGGGGCATCGTCCCATAACCAGAGCCCTTGACCCCTGCGACGTCACTATAAACCCGACGGAGTAGTCAAACGTGCTGAGAAGGGCTTACCCCAAGATTTGCACAACTCGTCATGCAAATCCGGGAAAAAGGGCAGAGACCGGCGTGGAGGCGGCGCACGGTGCTGTAGGAAGCGCTCATCCAGCTTACTGGCAGCCTGTGTGTCTGGCACGGGCTGCGGCCAATCAAGCTGGAGCTTGCCCACCGCTCGTGTCACCACCTCCAAGAGCTCATCATAGCTCGGTGCTGACTGATGACGTTGCTCCGGTACCCGGAAGTCTTCCTCCTCCAAAATGCTGAGCACATCCAGCTCCTCAGAGCCGGACAGCTGCAGCCTCTCCGAGCTCACACCTCGAGCGGGAGAAGCCGAATAGCGAGCTCCCGAACGGGGAAGAGGGGAGTCGGAGCCAGCAGACGAGGAACGGGAGAAAGCCTCAGCAGTCCCGATGCATTCGGAGATGTCGTGCTGGGAGCCCCATGACTGAAGCCATGGGGAGAATGCATCCGGCCGTCTCCGGAGAAAAGAGTCGCACGGGACCTCAGCACCCTCAGGGGCAGGGCCTCGCAATGGCCGCAAGCAGCCCCCTCGATAGCTGCCTGGGCATGCGGCATCCCCAGACAGGAAACACAGGGCATGAGTGTCCCCAGCCATGATGTAGCGCGGGCATGGAAAGACACACTGCCTGAACTGCTCACCAGCCATCTCCTCTGCTTCTCCTTCCAGGTAACGTCTTGTGGTAGCTTTCTTCTGCGTAGTCTCAAACATGCCAGAGTGCCTGCTGAATAGAAAAAAGCTAATGTGTCCGGTGTGCCGGCGTGCTTATATACGCCTCCAGTTACACCGTCACATGCTAACGTTCTAGCAACGCCAATAGGATTGGAGTTCCCAGAGGCGTTCCCATAGTGTCGTCACCGATGCAGTTCGAGTTCCCTCGAAGGTGTTTGTGTGTATCTGCCTTTGATCTTTCTCTGCTTATTTACACCACCTGGGTAACCAGCTATCCTATATAGACAGATAGGAAACTCTCTCTCAGACTTTGGCTCAAACAAACCTCCCTAGAGACTAAACTATAGGTGCTTTCGGCATAATGACCTGACCGTCATTTTCACCGTTGTGAACGATTTGATATATTTTTGTGTGTATAAACATGAAAAAAGTGACCAAATTGGGGAGTTGAAAAACTGGTACGTTCTGCTCTGGTCAAGAAATTTTGAGGAGAATTTATATTGGCTCCCAATGGAGGACTTCCTGTCACTCTTGTCCTTTGGAATGTACGGTGGCCCATAGGTTTCAGGCCTAATACAAAAGCCACAACACGTACAAAAAAGCCACAACATAATTACAAAAGCCACAACACGAACACAAAAGCAACGGAAGTGAACCACAACGGAAGTTGACAACGAAAGAGATAATTATCCCGTTATCACGGGAAAACGGAGTAAGAAAAAATCTGAATGGATGGCCGCTTAGGGCTTCCATGGTTAACGATGTACGACAGTTTTTTAATACTCTTTTCCAGTGGGCTTAGCATGCTAGCATTAGCCTTCAATCTAGACACAGAACTCATTAAATAAACTGAAACTGAACTGAAATCACAGCAGGACTCACACAGGACAGGTCGGAAATTACATAGAACAGAAAACAGCACATTGGTCACATTCAAGTTACAATTAATAAATGTTATAAACTTTTATTAACGGAGCATGCACGCATGTACCTACGTCATCACGCTGACCACGCCCGCCCAACCCTACACAACTAAATTGCCTTCAATCCCAGACGATATGTATTTGGAAAAAGCAAAAACAGCATTTTTATATTCAAAAGCTTGCTGGATTGAAGAAGGGTAAAATTCATCTTCTTACTTCTTCTTGAATATTATTAGCGTTTGGCAAACAACGAATTGGTGCATTACCGCCACCAACTTGTATGGAGTGTGGATCAAAGGATTAGTCCTTATTTTATGTATATAATTCAATGTGGTAGCTATCGAATTACATCTGCACTATTATGTTCACTGTCACTTTACCTGGTCCGCACTTGTAAAATATCCACCGTGTCGCAGCCTGTAATGAAATAACTCGGTTTCTCTGAAAAATGTTACAATGTGTCGCCAAATATACCTGGGCAGGGTAATATTTATTTTTATTTTATTCTCGTATTATTACGACTTTTGTCTCAAAATATTATTCTGCAAATGTCAGAGAACACATATGGGAGAAAGTTTTGAACATGAGCAGGAAACCTTCTAAAACACAGAAGTCATGCAGCAGTTTCTAACTGAATTAAAATGAATTAATTTCTCATTGAGGTGAAAAGGTGCTACATGCACATTTGAAGACTTTAGGCTAATTCAGTCATTTCTGCATTGAGGGATTATGATAGCATGATTTTTGTATTACTCAGGGTAACCAAAATTATTGTGTTTTCTTATATTGATCTCTGATGTATTTTATAGGTAGAAGTTTATATGTTGGTTTATCATTTATTAAACTAGACCTGATGTGTGTGTTTTTTGGAGAGGTGCAGAAACAGGGGGTCACTGCATGATCAGATAAGGACACACTACCCGTCACCCATTGTGAGGGGTAGTTTGGAATGTGGTACAAACATCTCCTCTCCAAGATATCTCATTTCAGGATCTACGCTCGCAATCTGCCCAGCAACAGCATGGTGATTCGTGGAGTCAGAGGACAAACATTGGGGTCAGAGGACTTGGGCCAATCATGGACTGACCTATACTTTTGTTTTATTGTTTTATGACATGACGATGTATACTAAAACACTGGGTCAGGGAGAGATAGCCAGTCAGACTTCATGAACTGACACAGCTTGTTGTTTGTCATGGAAAGGAAGATCGACCCAGAGCTCTGTAAGCTTTATTCATTTACTTGTAATAAAACTGATTAACTTGGACCAAAAACATCTTCTCCTATTGCTTCATGAAAGAACACCACGGACTACACATAGTTTAAAAAGGGTAATTTAAAGTCACGGTCCAACAATTTGGTGACCCCGACGTGATGAAGACGGAAGGATGATGGTCCAATAGAAAGAAAATTCTCAACGGACAGCTTTTGTTGGTGTGACAACAAACGACTGGCCAGTCAATTAAAAAAAGGTAAGCAGACACCTGTTCCATCAAAGTCTGTCATTGGAGATTCTAAATTTGTCTGTTGTCATTCTGTATGAAGCATCCTAGTCATTAAGTGATTGAATAAAGCTTAAATAAATAAAGGGGTTGAAACGCCCGGGGGGTGAAAGGCCCCCGAAAAGAGAAAAAAAGGAGGGTGCAAGGCCCTGGAGATTATTTACAAAATTAATAACTTCTCCTAAATTATTAGGTGAGAGGCCTTTGGGGGTATCAAATAACCCCCATAAATAATTAGGTGTAAGGCCTTTGGGTTAACTAGTTCCCATAAATAAGTTGGGGTGAGACGCCCTTAGAGACGAGTCTCCATAAATAAAATTATTGCGGCCAATTAGAGAAAATTGATTTGTTTACATTGATGATCGTGATAAAGTGTTTGTGACATGAATGTGTAGTGTGGAGTGAATGTAGGCCTACTTCTGTGTTTATGATATTGCTGTGTATGATTGTTGAATTTTCAATGTGTAGTGTGGTTTAAATAATTGTCGGTGTGAAAGTGAATGTACATTGTGTATAAAGGAGTAAGAGGAGGTTCACTGAGTTTTAGAGATATTGAGAGCAGTATCGGTGTGATAGTTTAGGGTCGACGGCGGAGAGATCGACGTAGTGGACATGGAGGGTGAAATTTATAAAGGATGTGGAAAATAGGAGGTTGTGGTCCGCTGAGACAGACGATACAGCAACAGTGGGAACAGGCACGTAGTCAATTGGTATCAGGAGTGAGGAAAGATAAGAGACATGATAAATTATGGGAAAATTTACAAAAGGCAGGGGAGTTGCCAGGGGGAGATCAGAGAAAATTATTGTCTCAGTATTTAGGAAAAGCCGAGCTGAAGGCCAAGGAGGATTCAGACATACACACCAAAACAGAGACAATATTGTTAGTAAGGAGGAAATGGAAGAAGAGACAGGAGGAGTTGGAAGTTCGCAGAATAGATTTGTATAACATGGCTATAGCTGCATTGGCGGGGGAAGTGAACAAAGGTAGGCAGGCAATAGAGAAGCAGGCAGAGGGGAGACAGTCAGGCCCACACACATGCATCCCCATAACTCCACCTCCCATAGCACCACTTTATCCTGATTTAACTATAGTCTCACCACCACCGTATCCATCTAATCAAATGCCAATGCTAAGGGTACAAGATGGACTTTTAAAGGTAGAGGATCTTGGAAAGAGGGAATACGCACAGTTGAGGGCACAGCTGAAGCAGGAAGTGAAGGATGGATTGAGAGGAAATGAGGAACAAATAGAGGAAGCTAGGAGTTCAGGAGGCACGAGAGGCCAGTGTGGTGATTGGGAGTAGTGCGATAGAAGGACAGGGACCCTTAGAACAGGAAGCCCAGACACCAGTACACCCCCATTCACATTCCACTCCTCAGGGAAACGCAGGAGAAGAGGTAGAGTATAGTGACCTTAGAGCCCTATCGGGAGAAGGTACAGGATTTGAACGGAGAAGGCAAAGAGAGGAGGAGGAGAGATTTAGAAGGGTGAGAAAGACACCCCCAGAGACAGAGAGTGAGAGAGGAGATGAGGAAGAGTTAGAAGCAGATGATGAGTGGGGAGAAGAATCAGACATAGTAGAAGAGGAAGTTAAAATAAAAGGGACATTACAAAGAAGGAGGAAGAATACAGGTGGAGACAGATTGAGTAAGGCAGTATATAATCTGCGTAGTAGGAAGAAATTGGAAGAGCAGGTAGACGAGGATGAAGCCATAATGAGGGACTTACTAGCAGAACAGGAGTACACATCGGTGAGGAGGAACACATCTGCACTACAGTTTCCAAATATAGCAAACAAATGCCACTAATTTATAAAGGACCAGGTACCGGAGAGGTGTACACACCATTCTCTTTCACTGACATGAATTGCATTTTAGAAAAGATGCCGCCTCCGAGTGAAGGAGGAGCCCAGTGGATGAATAAATTTTGTAAATTCACTTTGGGTCACAAGCTGGGTTTGGGAGACTGGAGAGCCTTAATGGGGAGACAGGCAACAATGTGGGAAGTGGATCAAATTGAGAATGTCGCAGGTACAGGCGGGTTACCAGACTCTGAATCGTTTGGCCGTTGTGCCACTGACATAGGACGAGCTATGCGAGAGAAATTTCCTGCTCCAGTGGGAGCAATGCTTGAACAATGCAACGCTTTCCATAAAACCAGAAGAACCGGTGTCAACCTTTTTGAGCAGATGTAAGGAAGAGTGGACAGATACTGCAGGAGCACATCCTGGCTCTAGTGAATTGCAGACTACGCTTTTTAGAAAAGCAGTGATGACAGGGATCCCAGAGCAGGTAAAAGAAGCCATGGAAGGAAATCCAGATATTCCTGGGTGTTCCACCGAACAGTGGGAAAAACACCTTACACATCACTTGAAAAGATACAGAGATAAGCAAGCTCAACAAAAAAGGTGACTTAGATTCTGCTCAGGTACAGCTGTTAAAGTTACAACTGGAGGAAGCTAGAAAAAAGGCAAATGAGGCAAAGAAAGAAGGCAGAAAGTCTGCAACTCAGATGGTTCAACAGCAGCAGCCACCCTTCAGTGGTGCACCCACTCCTGACCTATATCCCACACCACCGTGGCTCCCAACTCACCCTCCTTATCGTGGGGGACCCGGGGAGCAATATGGAGGCTTCAGGGGTCGGGGAAGGGGTCGCGGAGGATTCAGGGGATATCCACCAAATAATGGCTGCTTTAATTATGGTGATTTAAATCACTGGAGGAACACATGTCCATATGGGGCGATGCCAGGACAAAGGGGTCAGATAGCTCCCCCTAGAGGAGGATAAGGTCCACCACCTCAACCACCTCAGCATCAGGCACCATATGCAGCAGCAGCTCCCCAGGGCCAGTACCCTCAAGTGGATTGGACTGAGCACAGGGAACAGTACAGAAGAGGCCAGAGAACCCCACAGCTGGTAGGTCTGGCAGACCCCTACCTGCATATGAGGATAAATGACGATGAACTGCCATTTATTGTGGACTCAGGGGCACGCTATTCCACCATCAACTGTGACATGCCTAAATCACTGCTGTCATCCTCAAGAGTGGAATTAGTTGAATTCTCGGGAAAATCTGAAAACCTGCCATTCACCAGACCTCTACCTACCAGGGTTGCAGATCATACTTTTATGCATTCATATATTTCTTCTCCCTTATGCCCAGCAAATCTGATGGGAAGAGATGTGCTTATCAGATCCATTTTGTGTGGACCTCAAGGGCTGGTGGTGACTTTTCCTAATGGTTATTCTGTGAACTGCTCAATCTCTATAATGCAATCAACTTCTCAGATGTTGCTGTCAGCAGATGTGTCTCCCACAGCTCCAGGAATATGGGCCGACATATATTGGGGCCTACTGACAACTGATCCTGCATGTGTTGGAGGAATACAACACCTGTATCGAGACTGGCGACCCTGGATCCTAAAGCTACACCCCTACTCCCCTCCTTTGGACCCTCTCCATGTGACCGTTTTCTATGATAGGGAGGGGGATGAAATTTATCAGCAGGTATTCTTCAATGAAATTATCGACCTTAAGTGGGATATTAATTCTAGTTGTATCCTGGTGGGAAAAGAAGGCGTGGCTGCGGTTGTTGAACTCACTGAGGAACAGATGACATGGTATAAATTGCAGGGTGAAGCTGTACCCCATATCACTTTAGCTATAAGTTCAGACCATCAGGCTAAGGATTTGGGCCCTATGTGTAAGCGCTTGGAGTTGATATCTGACTGGGTTTCCACCCAGTTACCCTATGTTTTTTATTCTTCATCTGAAAAGGCTTACAAAATTGTGAAGGCCACTACAGATCAGGTTACTTTGGAACACAGACAAATTGAGAGGTTCCATGGTAGGGAAAGAACAGACCATCAAGAGGCAGAGGCAATGTTAAATTCGCTCCCATCTGCATTATGGTACAGATGTAGGGCACTGCATTTATGTGCAACCTTTGACCTCTCGGATTGCATGCCTATCTGGCAGAAGCAGTATCCATATAAGCAACAAGCTGAGGAGGGAATAACAGATACTATTGAGGGACTGTTAGCAGCAGGGGTGTTGGAGGAATCTCAGTCACAGTGAAACACACCTATCTTGCCAGTAGAAAAGCAGAACTCTGGAAAATATCGCATGGCTCATGATTTACGTAGGATTAATGCGATTGTTTCCACTCCATCAGTACCTGTGCCTAATCCATACACTGCAATGTCTGTTCTGTCACCACAACACCAGTGGTTTACATGTATGGACTTGGCCAATGCATTCTTCTGTCTGCCACTCGCTGACCATCTTAGAGATATTTTCTCTTTTACCTTCCAAGGTACTCAGTTTCGTTACACTCGAGTGCCACAGGGTTTCATACTTTCTCCTGGTCTATTCAACCAGATTTTGAAACAGCAGCTATCAGATCTTGAGCTCCCTGATGGAGTAGTTTTGATACAGTATGTAGATGACATATTATTGGCTGCTCCAGACTCTGATTCCTGCCTGACTGCGACTCATTCCGTGCTGTCTAGGCTCTTCGCTTGTGGTTTTAAAGTCTCCAGATCCAAGTTGCAGTGTTGTAGACAGCAAGTTTCATTTCTGGAAAGAATCATTTCCAGACAAGGTACAGGGATGTCACCCTCACACCTGTGATCTATTTTGCACCATCCCAAACCCCTCATTGTGAAAGCCATGTTGTCTTTCCTAGGCTTGACAGGGTACAGCAGGCAGTTTGTGGCATCATATGGCGAATTAACTTACCCTCTCAGGGCCTTGGTTAATGAGCAAGGCATGAGAAATCTGTCTGCCCGATTGAATTGGACCACTGAAGCCGAAGCCAGTTTTATTGCTTTGAAACAGGCCCTAACCAGTACTGCTGCCCTGGCAATACCGGACTACCAGTTCCAGTTTTTTTTGGATGTTTCTGAAAAATCACACACAGTAAATGGGGTGCTTTTTCAGAAAAAAGGGGGAGGTAGACAGGTGCTGATGTATGCCAGCATACCTCTAGATCCAATTGAAGGCAGACATCCTCCGTGCACAAGACATGAAGCAGGAGTGGCAAAACTTTTGCAGAAAACAGCACACATAGTGATGGGTCATCCAGTGACAGTACTCACAACACACAGCATTGTAGCATTTGTTAGTTCAACAGCATTCACCATGACGTCACTCAGGCAAATTAGGCTGGACAAGATTTTAATGGCACCCAACATAACATTTACACATGAAGGCATCAACATGGCAGACAACATGGAAGTGGGAGAACCACACAGATGTGAGGAAAGAGTGCAGAAAGATGTGAAGGTTAGAGAAGATTGGCAAGCAGCTCCCTTGAAAGAACCAGAGGAAACACTGTTCACAGACGGGTGTTGCTACAGGCATCCTACGGAGGGACTGAAAGTAGCATATGCAGTGGTGAGACAGACAGAAACAGGATTTGAGGAGGTTATCACAGGGATAGTGGTAGGAAAAGAATCAGCACAACTAGCTGAATACAAGCTATGATAGCAGCTGTAGAATGGTCAGAAGGGAAGAGTGAATATCTACACAGACTCAGCATATGTGGTAGGAGCAATTCAGGTGGAGTTGAGTCAGTGGATCAGATCAGGGTTCTTAACAGCAGCTAGAACACCCATCAAACATGAGAAAGATTTTAAGAGACTTGCGGAAGTGCTAATGAAGCCAACAGCACTAGCCGTCATGAAGTGTAAAGGTCATGATAGGGCAGATAGCACCATAGCCAAGGGAAATCAGGCAGCAGATGAGGCAGCTAAAAGAACAGCAGGGTATACTACCAGCTACATGATGATGCAAGCAGAGAAAACTGTGTATGACTTGCTACCTTCGTGTGATGTAAATATGTTAATAATTGAACAGCAGAAAGCGTCTCCACAGGAATGGACTGTGTGGAAGGAAAGAGGCGCAGTGATTGGTGAGAATGGGATGTGGAGGTATCCGGATGGCAGACCAGTGTTACCGCCAGGACTGATAGCTTCTATGCTACAGGAGGTAAACGAGTTGATGCATTGTGGAAAAACACCAATGCAAAGACATTTAATCCACTGGTGGCACCCATTTCTACCAGCTATGATTGAGAACTATATCAGAGAGTGTCACGTATGTACTGGATACAATGTTCGACCAACAATAAAACAGCATGAGGGTAAATTTCCCTTACCAAAAATGCCAGGGATAGAAATTATTATTGACTACACAGACATGTTGGAAAGGGTGAATGGGTACAGGTATCTGTTGGTAGCAGTGGATGCATACACTAGCTGGCTTGAAGCAGTACCTGCAAAGTCAGAGGATGCAAGAACGGTGGTGAAATTTCTCATTAATCAGTACATTCCAATTCATGGATTTCCAAAAAGAGTAAGGTCAGATAATGGCACACATTTCAAAAACAAAGACCTGCAGTCTGTAGAGAAAGCATTAGGCCTGAAACATGCATTTGGTACCGTGTATCATCCTCAATCCCAAGGGAAAGTGGAAAGGATGAATCAAAACATCAAAGTAAAAATTGGTAAAGTGTGTGCACAAACTAAACTGAGCTGGGTAGAAGCTCTACCAATTTTCCTAATGTCAATCCACAGCTCAATTAACTCAATGACAGGGTTTACTCCTTATGAGTTAACAACAGGACAACAGTTCCCGGGACCGGGAGCTGGACTGCTCACTGAGGAAGCAGATGAAAGCCCAGTAAGGTATAAACCTTATTATGATCAACTAACAGCATTGGTGTCAGCTTTCTCCAAACAGGTTGCAGCAGCAAAGAGGGTGTCGGACGAAGGGACATCGCCATCCATGGAGTGGGTTTTACTGAAGGTGATCAAGTGGAAGTGGTCTGAGCCAAGAACGATGTACATCCCAGACAATGGGTTCTTCCAAAGGGGATGTATTTTGTGTATTGTTTCATTAATAGCATGTATGATTGTGGTACCAATATTATGGTGGGAGGACGGTCTGAGAGGCAGGGGTACCAAACAACCAGCAGACCATGTGAGTATGATCTGTGTGTGGGATTGTGTGGTTGTTGTTGAATTCAAGGCGGAGGTAATGGCATGGCTGGGAGAGGGAAACGAAGAAGAGGACTCTCCAGTGTAATTATGGGCTGATAGTTGTTGATTGGTCTCATTTTCATGAGACCAAAAGGGGGACTTAAGGGATTATGATAGCATGATTTTTGTATTACTCAGGGTAACCAAAATTATTGTGTTTTCTTATATTGATCTCTGATGTATTTTATAGGTAGAAGTTTATATGTTGGTTTATCATTTATTAAACTAGACCTGATGTGTGTGTTTTTTGGAGAGGTGCAGAAACAGGGGTCACTGCATGATCAGATAAGGACACACTACCCCTCACCCATTGTGAGGGGTAGTTTGGAATGTGGTACAAACATCTCTTCTCCAAGATATCTCATTTCAGGATCTACGCTCGTAATCTGCCCAGCAACAGCATGGCGATTCGTAGGGTCAGAGGACAAACATTGGGGTCAGAGGACTTGGGCCAATCATGGACTGACCTACACTTTTGTTTTATTGTTTTATGACATGACGATGTTTCTATTTCGTATAGGCTTCGCCCTCTAAGAGCTGTCGCTATTGGGTTCATCCCCGCGCGCATGCGCAGTCCTGAAGATTTCTTTCGCGCCCATGTGCCGTGCACGGGCCTCTCTCAGGTCCGCAATTTAGGTATATAATACCGGCGAGACCAGAGATCTGCTCCCCTTTTTTCTTCAGCGCTGCATAGCAGTCATTTCGGAGAGCAGAGTAGCGTCTAAAGAGCAATTTTCCTGACTAAAGAGCTTTTCCTATGGCTACTCACCGCTCTACCGTTGAGGTCCGCCGCTCGGAAGGAGTCCGCCTCTGCCCGTCCTGCCACGCCGGCTACATCATGGGGTTTGATCTCCACGCCCGCTGCGAGACCTGCCTCGGTCCCCAGCACGCTGGCCTGGCTCTGACTCCCCGGGCCTCGTGCCCCTACTGCGCACAGCTGCCCGTGGAGGAGAAGCGACGGCGGGTCGACGCCTTCGCGGCCCTGCAGGAGGAGGAGGACGACGAAGCTAGCTGGGCTAAGCCAGTTAGCTTCACGGCGGACCTCGCCGGCGGGACTGCTGGCGATGCAGGGCTCGAGTCCTCTGACTCTGCTCCCTCCATTGCTGGCTCCCCGCCAGGCTCTCCCCTCTTCCCGCTGGAAGATCTGGAGTTTGACTTGGATGAGAAGGCGGCGTCGCTGGCTCCTGCTCCACTTCCGCCTTCCAGCTTGCCGTCCTGCGGGGCTCTCCTCCGGGATCTCCCCGACATAATAAAGACGGCTGCTGAGCGCAAGGGCGTGCCGATGCCTGCTGAGCCTCCTGCACCTGCTCCTAGCGCCATGCTCGGCGACATCTACCAGCCAGAGCAAGCCTCCAAACAGGTTCCTGTGTGGCCCCTTTTTCCACCGCTTCAGCCTTTTCTCTCCGAAGCGGGGGCCGAGCCTGGGAAGCTGAAGGCGCCGGTGGCGAGGTACGTCAACTTCACGAAGGTCGAGGGCCTCACTGACCGTGGTTTTCCCTCTGTCCCACCTCTGGAGCCCAGCCTGGCAGCCATCCTGCTGCCTAAAGCCACTTTTTTCGGCAGGAGGAAGCCGACTCCGCCCTCCGCCCGCGACCAGGTGACGGCTCGAGTCACCGACCGCTCCCACCAGTGCGCCGCCCAGGTAACAGCCGCCATCAACAACATATCGCTGCTGGCCTCGTCCATGTCATCTGTCGCTGCTCAGCCCGACGCCCTTTCCCCCGAGCTCGCCAGCGAGTTTGGGAAAGCCGCGGCCGCCATTTTGACGCTCGCCACAGCGGCGGCGGTCGGCCAGTCCCGGATTATGGCGTGGATGACAGTGCTGCAACGCAACATGTGGCTGCACATGTCCGATCTGCCGGAGCAGATCAGGAAGGAGTTGCTGGACGGCCCCATCAGCCCCGATGGGCTGTTTGGGCCGCTCCTCCAGGATGCAATCACACACATGCAGCAAGCTTCGGACGAGGCGGACAAGGTGAAGCGGCACACAGCGTGGAGCAGAGCGCCACCTCAACACCCACGGCGCTCACAGGGCTCCCGGCGTGATCGCCGCGACTCCCGCCCCAGGCCGAGGCGCCCGCGGCCACTGCTGCGGCTGCGCCTCCGCCGGCTCCAGCCGAGGCCCCCCGGGCTCCTCCGGCGGCCGCTGCTCCCTCTTCACAGCGCCGCCCTGCAGTCAAGAACAGGCGAGCGGCTTGCTCCTGGTCCAACCCCCCCGCCGAGCCTCCCCGCAAACAGCGGAGGTATTGACGGGACGCGGGGGACGTGTGTTTTCTTCCCGGAACAGCCGGACACAACGGCTCTTTTCAGAGCCAACCAAACGTCCATAAAGAGCATGTTCCTATCAGTCAGCCTGCCTCTCTCTCCTGAGCTTCCTGCAGCTGATAAAACGCACGTCTCCCACACACAAGCAAGCTCCGCTGCGCACGCACACGCTGCGTCAGTTGTTGAGCCGCTGTTGTCCCTCTCTCATATTATCATGAGTGAAAAACATTCACATCAGATAAACACAACAGCCCACCCGCACTCCCTGCCTCTCTGCGGCCTCCCCACCTCTCACCCTTCAGTGTGTGTTAGTGGAGGTTTTTCACCGTGGCACGAGTCTGACACTGAGAATGAGCGGCCCGAGTGTTTCACACTATCGCCGCCGCAGCCCTTTCAACTCAGCCCTCCCATGGGCCGTGTCGAGCGGCTCTGCAGCTCACACGGCGGCGGAGAGGGCTCTTCTCTGGCTGTCAGAAATGTCCACAGAGGCCCCCAGATTTTTGCTCGCCCGCTTTCAGAGCGTTGCTGCGCGTGGCAAAATCTGCCCATGAACGAGTGGATGGCGAGATTAATAAAGAAGGGTTACACTCTCCAATTCGCCAGCCCCCCTCCTCCTTTCAGCGGGGTGCTGGAGACCATCATGTCATCGCAGTCAGAGACATCTGCTCTGATGGCAGAAATAACAGAGCTCCTGAGCAAAGGAGCGATTTCAAAAGTCCCGCGGGGCGAGGAGAACGAGGGCTTTTACTCCCGTTACTTCCTGGTGCCCAAGAAAACGGGCGGAATGAGGCCGATCCTGGATCTCTCCTCCTTCAACAAATGCATAATGAGGAGGCCGTTCCACATGCTCTCAGTCAGGCACGTATTGGAATGTGTACGTCCCGGGGATTGGTTCGCGTCCATCGACCTAAAGGACGCTTATTTCCATGTCCCCATCATCCCCAGACACAGGAAATTCCTGCGTTTCTCTTTCAGAGGAGCCCAGTTTCAATACAACCGCCTGCCTTTCGGCTATTCTCTGGCCCCGCGCACGTTCTCCAAATGTGTGGAGACAGCGCTGGAGCCGCTGCGCAGGTCGGGCGTCAGAGTGTTGTTTTACCTGGACGACTTGATTGTCATGGCATCGTCCAGGGAGAGCTGTGCGCTACACACGATGAAGCTCGTGAAACACCTGTCCCGCCTGGGTTTTGCCATAAACTGGCAGAAGAGCTCTCCTCTCCCCTCCCAGTCAATAATCTATCTGGGAGTGCATCTGGACTCAGCCCGCATGAGAGCCAAATTATCTCCAGCCAGGCTGGAAGCTCTCAGCTCTCTGCTTTCACGCATCGCTCCGCACAAAGTGGTAACGGCTTTGTCTGTGATGCGTCTACTGGGCATGATGTCGGCCAGTCACGTGGTGGTCCCTCTGGATCTCCTCCACATGAGGAAAATCCAGAGATGGTTCGGCCGTCTCCGCCTCGATCCCATAAAGCACAAAAGACGCCTGCTGTCCGTTCCCCCCTCAGTACAGTCAGACCTGACGTACTGGAAATCCCCTCACGTGCTTTCAGCGGGGGCCCCCCTCGGGAAAGTGACGTCACATGTCACAGTGTACACGGACGTCTCTCATTGGCTGGGGCGGGATGTGCCATTCTCACATGGTGGGAGGGAAATGGCCACAGCCTCCATCTCTCCACATAAACTGCCTGGAGCTGTCCACAGTGCTGAAAGTGCTGAAACACTTTGCTCCACTCCTGAGAGACAAACATGTGCTGGTGAGAACAGACAACATGACAGCCGCGGCTTACATAAACCGTCAGGGCGGCGTCCGCTCGGCTCGGCTACTAGAGATAGCCAGGAGCCTGCTGCTGTGGGCCCACGCGAACCTGCGCTCTATCAGAGCCCTCCACATTCCCGGTGTTCAGAACCGAGCCGCGGACCTCATGTCACGCGGCGGTCCGTCTCAGAACGAGTGGAGACTGAATTCCACTCTTACTCAGGAACTGTGGGACAGATTCGGGGAGTCAGAGATAGATCTGTTCGCCTCACGAGAAAACGCACAGTGCGCACTGTGGTTCTCACTGAACGCACGGGACGAGCCGCCACTGGGCGTGGACGCCTTCTCACACAGCCCGTGGCCCAGAACGCTCCTTTATGCTTTCCCCCCGGTTCCTCTGATTCCCCGCCTCCTGGCGCGCATTCAGGAGGAGCTCCTAACAGTGATTCTGGTGGCACCAGAACGCACGAGCGCATCATGGTTTCCAGTGATGATTCAGCTGCTGTCGGGGAAACCGTGGCAGCTGCCGTGGCGCAGAGACGCGCTCTCACAGCTGGACGGAGCCATCCTACACTTCCCAGTGATAGGTCAGCGTTTGTGGGCTTGGCCCCTGAACGGGAGCGCCTTGAAAGATTAGGATTGCCCCCTAATGTGGTGCGCACCATCCAAGGCGCTAGGGCTCCCTCCACTACTGCTTCTTATAGAGCAAAGTGGTCCGCTTTTCAGCACTGGTGTGTGGAAAGAGACACGGACCCCGTCTCGTGTCCCTTATCTCTTGTTCTGTCCTTCCTCCAGCTGCTGGTGGACAGAAATCTGGCTTTATCCACAGTCAAATCGTACGTGGCGGCCATCTCTTCCTGCCACGAGGGCTTTGGAGAGAGATCGGTTTTTGCGCATCCGCTGGTTAAGCGTTTTTTAAGAGGAGTGAGAAGGCAGCGGCCTGTCACGCGCCCCTTGGCGCCACAGTGGGATTTACCGCTTGTGCTGCGCGCTCTGAGCAATCCCCCTTTGAGCCACTGCCGCAAACTTCTCTCAGACTGCTGTCTCTGAAGACAGCCCTCCTTTTGGCACTGACCTCTGCTAAGAGGGTGAGCGATCTGTGCGCTCTCTCAGTCGCTCCATCCTGCCTCGCTATCAGAGCTGACGGGAGCTCCGCCACCTTGAGGCCGAACCCAGCGTTCATGCCCAAGGTTATAACTAGCTCCTTCAGGTCACGGATTATTTCCCTGGAAGGTTTTTTCCCTCCTCCTCATCGAAACGAGGCGGAGGAAGCATCTCATCGTCTCTGCCCGGTGCGCGCGTTGTCTCATTATGTAGAGCGCACGGCTGCCCTCAGAAAAACTCAACAGCTGTTTGTTCACTACAGAGAGCATTCACGAGGCAAGTCTCTGTCAAAACAACGGTTGGCTCATTGGCTGTGTGAGGCCATCACTCAGGCGTACGTTACGGCTGGGGAGGACCCCCCACCCGGCATCCGTGCGCACTCGACAAGAGCCGTGTCCTCCTCCACAGCGCTGTTCAGCGGGATGGCTGTGGAGGATATTTGCACAGCGGCATCATGGGCTTCACCCTGCCCCTTTATCCGCTTCTATTTACGCGATGCATCGGGGTTTTCTCTAACGCACTCGGTACTGAATGTTCTGGAGACCAGGCGCGACGCTGCTGGCTCGGGACACGTTACGCACACATAGGCTTCCCTGTAAAGGAGCCGGTAAGGCTCCTCTTGCCACGGGCTGTTGGGGCTCCTTCTGTCTTAGTTGCGCTCCAGTTGGACTGCCACAATGCGTAACAACCGTCCTTACTGTTCCCTCAACATAAGCCGCAGTGTGCGTCTGTGTGTGCCTGTACTCTGGGCGTTCTCGTGCGCACACACACCCCCCGTTGCCGGGATGCGTGTGTGTTGTCCTATCCTCCCGCCTGCTCTGCTCGTTGTTGGGACTGGTTACAATGCGTAACTGTCGTTCCAATTTCCTCACAGCAGCAGGTGGGAGGCAGGGAGTGATGCGTTCAGCCATCCTGTTATCTGGCCTAATGCGGATGGCTGCGTATCTCAGTTTCCGTAGCGTAATGGATCAGACGCTCGCCTTCTATGCCGAAGGTACCTGGTTCGAGACCAGACGGAAACACTGACCTACATTTTGGTCTCTATCATGCATTGTGTGATTAGGGTACTGTGAGCTGGTGTGTTAATGCTTATGACCGCTGGGGGTCCAGTGGGCATTGACTACATCTGGCTTCGCCCTTATCCCAATAGCGACAGCTCTTAGAGGGCGAAGCCTATACGAAATAGAACGTTGGTTACGTATTGTAACCCCAGATTCTATGAGTATAGGCGTAGCCCTCTAAGCTGCGGGCCCGACTGGTCCCACCAGCGTCGGCTGAAGAAAAAAAGCTGACCTCTTGGGAGCAGATCTCTGGTCTCGCCGGTATTATATACCTAAATTGCGGACCTGAGAGAGGCCCGTGCACGGCACATGGGCGCGAAAGAAATCTTCAGGACTGCGCATGCGCGCGGGGATGAACCCAATAGCGACAGCTCTTAGAGGGCTACGCCTATACTCATAGAATCTGGGGTTACAATACGTAACCAACGATACTAAAACACTGGGTCAGGGAGAGATAGCCAATCAGACTTCATGAACTGACACAGCTTGTTGTTTGAAAGGAAGATCGACCCAGAGCTCTGTAAGCTTTATTCATTTACTTGTAATAAAACTGATTAACTTGGACCAAAAACATCTTCTCCTATTGCTTCATGAAAGAACACGCAGGACCAAGGACTACACATAGTTTAAAAAGGGTAATTTAAAGTCACGGTCCAACAGCATGTATGTAGACTCAGCAGGGATGCAATTAAATGAGAAAAGTTGATATACAGGAGAAACGTAACATAAAGGAGAACCTGACTGCATTATGTTACACCATTCTTTTTTATATGAATTGTCACCTGAATTTTGTTTTGTTGTCCTGCATGCGCTGTAACTCGCGCACGCTCCCATGACATTAGCCCCGATGACTATGAAGCATCATTGCGTGACAGTTTGTTCCTGTCACTTTTTTCAGGTGACACAGAAAGCGAGAAAGAGGTTGAGAGCTCCGTATTACCAATCCCGGACGAGCCCCCACTTTTGTTACAACCCAGCTCGTTAGGGTAGGGCCGTAACAAGGTATTTGGGTTAAATTAAGGAGGTAAGGACAACTGAATTCAGGTTGAGTCAAAGTTTAATTAAATGAGTTGTCTCCAAAAAAACACAACAAAAGGAGGCTATGTAGGTACTGACAAAAAAACACTTAACAAAAGGAGATCAGTACCTACATGCTGTACAGGAATGTAGTGTAACCAAACAAACAATTTTCCCCCTTAAAGAGTGCCACTCACACTCTAGTTCACAAAGGTTTTTACTGACAAGAGTCACTTAAGCCTGCAACCAACAAACAGATCAGATTTAAACACTCAAGACATTCACAGGGGTACACAACCAACAACAAGGCGAACTGATCACTGGCTCACAGTCGCCTCGAACTGCAGGAACACAAACTATTTGTAGGCCAGCTGGTGTTGATTGGTGAGTTCTGGTTGGCAGGTTCGGTAGGATCCTCGGCCACACCAATCAGACGCCAGCAAACAGCAACCAGGAAGTGGGTGGTTCCAGGTCCAGGGGAACCAATCCTCGACAGGTGCTTGCCGTGGGGATTTGCATACAGCTCAGAGAACTCCAAAACACAACTACTCTAAGGCAGCCAGCGGCGGCCGTAACACCTTTTATATAAATTGTTGGGAATTTTGGGTTTTAGTAACGCAATAACGCTTTAAAGTGCCCGGCACTATACCTGTTCATATGCTGTTGTTTAACCTTGAAGCTCGATGCAGGTCCTCTTGTCTGGGAATATGTGCTCCTTAGCTTGCACTTCGTCCTCCCCACCCTGCCTCTACTTCCTCGGACCCTGGCTGCCCTCCCTCCTCTGCTTCGCCTCAACTCCGGTCAGGTCCCCGGTCTGTGCCTGGCTCTGGGGAGCAGTCCTCTTCAGACACAACAATGCTGTGAAGTGGAAGCTCTAACATGCGATACCATAGTATATGTTATGAGTCTAACACAAAGTTCCCGTTCGTGTAGTGTAACTGATGGTAACGGTAAAATGTGTGTCAATGCAACCTGTTATTGTTTTTTTTTTTTTTTTTTAAATAAATGTTGCTGTTTAAGGTTGTTAATCTAAATAATATTATAATGTTTCTACTAAGATCTTAACCCACATTTATTTTTTACCTTATTTTATTGTATTGAGTATTTTATTCTGTTTTATTCATTTTATATGCAACATTTGTAGACATCCTTAATAAACGGATGCACCAATCGTGCTGGTTGTGTTATTATCTTTGTTTTTCCATTTGTGCCTGGTTACTATGACAACATACAATGAGACTGTTAACTGTTGTTGCTAGTCTTTAATATGAAGCTTGCACTGGTGTGAAGTTTAGGTTTAAAATTATTTCCAGACATTTGTGACAGTTTAACATTTATGTAGTATTAATGGCAGAAAAACAATTTTAATATTTTTTCATTTCAATAGTATATTCGAATTACTTATTATAATTTCCCAGATTACTTTAACATTTAGCCTGTGGAAACAAGATCAAATTGAGCAAGAGAATTAAATTTTTTAATACTGTGTTGTTAAAAAAGTTTTTTTTTTTAATCACATGCTTCTGTCAACTGCAATGTTCACACATGCGTGGTACCAGTTGGGCAGGAATAAGTATGCGCATATGCAGAACAGACCATAAAGAAAGGTGGAGTGGCCAAAGCAAATCATTACAGACTCTGGCACTAGGGGGCGTGGCGTGAGCGAGGGGCCCTAAAGGGAGGGGTTGGGAGTTTTTTTGTTGGATACTTTCAAAAGCTAGCAGTTTCTTGTTAGTCTCTCAAACTTACCTAACCTGCCTTTAAGTAACTGCTTGTGTCTTTTGTCTTCTCTATGTGTTGTTTTACAGCAAAGCAACTAGCCATCTAACCTGAAACAAAACAGTGTGATATTTTTTAATTCCACATAAAAATCCATGACAGCTCATGCTCTTGCTTTAACTCTCAGCTTCAAATGTCTGTACATCCAGCTAAGCCTCTGGAGAATAACAGTGTGGTCTTTTGAGAGCATTTATATCATTAAATATTGATGAAATAATAAAACCTTACCTCAGACTAAGAAACGCACATGACAGCACTTTAGCGTTATGAGTCCAGCCAAGCTCACTCACATGGGGATTGAGCTGAGTCAGGCTGCTCTCTGCCACCCGGTAATCCCGTCTGTATTGTTCAAATCAAGGCTGAACGTGGTGCCCATCTCTGTGCTAAGGAGTGGGAGAGGTGGTCACAACATGACAGAGAGAGAGAAGAGGGGGATTCCCAATGACAGTCATTACCTGCGGGAAAGACACCTACAGCAAATCCATCATTCCAAATCCATCTCCAGCTACCCTCCGTTTCCAGCCAAGTCCTTACAGACTGAGCTACTGCCGCCCAATACTGCCATCATCCCTCTCCCCATATTTCCTGGCTGCATCCTGACTATAAAACTGTAAAGACAAAGGTCAAAACAGTTTCCTTTAAAAAGAGAAATTACCAAGTATTGTTGATCTGCCAGCTCCTCCAGAGGAGGATCAGTATGTACAATAGGAGAAAACTGTGCTTGCAATGGATTTGGGACCCTGACTACTAAGGCCCTGTCCCCTGCCTAGACTCTATAACAGCACGGAGCAAGGCCACAAAGAATCTGAAAGTTATTAATAAGATCTTAAAAATAATTCTAAGACTACAATATTGTGACGTGTACATCTGCCTTGGTTCAGGCACTCAGTAGTCAATCAATAGATTTCTTGTTGCTGTTGCAATAAACAGACACAAGGAGACAAAAGCTTGTAAAATGTACACCACCACTCATCTATTTCTTGAAAAGGCCGTAGAACGTTCCTCACTCACCACACTTGTGTATAATTACTATCACTCACCATTATGTTTAATGTGTTTACTGGTCATCTAACAACATGAAAAATGTATTCCATTACATGGTTTGCTCAGAAGACGTCCTGTGCTCCACATCTGTACTTTCTCATAAATACCGTAATTCATTTGCTAAATTTAAATGGATGGACTTTTCTGAGTAATCTTAAAGTACTGCTACTACTAAAATGGAAAATGGAAAATCGTGCTTGCCTGACAATGATTCCTAAATTTACTTACTACTACTACTTACCTTACCTTACCATTGGCCTCTCTGACAGGCCAACAATCCAAAAATGAAAGCCTTTAAGGGTAAATAGGACTTTAGACTTGTAGCCTTGTTATATGCATACCTTTGTCAATAGGAACCTTTTTTTTTTGGTTCAGGCCTTTTGAAAAAGACAGTTTGATCTTTGTGAGGCTCTATGATTTAATATGGAATAAAAAATAGAAGTGAGGAAAGAGAGGAAAGGAATAAAGTCTCAGAGGACAGGTTTCAGGTTCACCCGACAATAGAAGTAGTCCTGTCTAATGTGTCTGTCAAGGTGAGATGTAACATACTGTCAGGTGGCTGAGCTAAGGACACACTGCAGGAGCCTGTTAAGAGACAGTGAGAAGTTATTTTAATTGAATGCATTCAGACAAAGGAAGTATGGAGTGTGTGTATAGCGGTATTATATAGAACCATAATGACTCAAAAGCACTAAATCTTTAAAAAAGAAAAGCGGTTTGTTAAGGGTAGCCTCCAACCTGCATGGAGTCTTTGCTCAGTTCTTGCGTTTCATTACTGTTTTACATCATCCTGCCTGGCTGGTTTTCAAAATAAAGACATTTTTAGACACGGATATCTCTACCTGGGAGTCAAGTACATGTCTGAATATTACCAGGTTGGACCTTGTAACATTAGGGTTTTACTTCCAACACAGCACAAGTCTGATCTGAATCCTTTCACTTTAACACAAAGGCCACAGCAGCACATGGTTAAATACAAAGAGGTGGGGATTAAATGAAAGTCTTTCTTGGACCTATCTATAAGGGGAAGGGAACTAAAAATACACACAATGACAATGAAGACCAACACTACCTCATTAGATTTCTTATTTTCATCCCAGGCAACTGCATGGATGAATTACTGAATATCCACCAAGACACTTATATACAGCATATCAGTAATTAATAAGTCATAATTTAAAGCTGCTCTTATCTTTTTTATTTCAACCAACTGGCTATGTTTACTGTGAAAGCCATCCCTGGAAATGAATCCACTGTCCAAATGACCAAATCACTCCTTAGTGGAAACTCATAGTTGTGGTGTTACACACTGCAACTTTTATGTTTAGTTCAGTCTCACGGCTCAACAATGATGGAAGTTTTCAGATCTGTCAGCAAGTAAAAGCATTATTGCATTATTGAGTAAGCAGTATGGTACTGTTAGCTGGTCAAGGTGTAGCAAATTTTAACTTCTTTATCCATAAATAGACAATATATTTTATAAAATGTTTTATATGTATATGTAATGTGCAATGTAACAATCGACTAAAGCTGTCAGATGAATGTGGTGAAGTAAAAAGTGTATATTTTTTTGAATTGTAGTTGAGTAAAAGTATAAAGTAGCATGTATATTGGTTGAGCAAATGTGCTACCACTCCTTGCACACCAAGTATCAGACACAAATCTTTATGTAATAGTTCTGTCATGTGTGAATAAAGTTGTTACTTAACATCTACATAAAGGACACCTATGTCTAAATGCCAAAAAGCCATTACTTTAACAGAAGCCAGTAATGCAACATATAAAAAGCCTTTTTCAGGAGCATGGACTGCAAACATTGGGCTTATGCTATAGTTACAAACCTTGTGGTGGAAAGTGTAAACTATACTGTACGTAGCAGTTGTGGTATATTATTGGTATGCTTCAAATAACTGGTTTTGCTTTCATCTCCTGTACAAAGAACACAAACACCAAATCCAATCCAGTACAACATCGCCACAAACTGCAGCCTCACAAATGACTACAGAGCTGAATCGACACTCTTTTGCAGTCTCACCAAAAACTGAACATCAGAGTTATTTTGTTAGATTTGTTGGATGGACTGTATTTGTTGGTGGATTAGTTCAGCTCTGTTCAGGTTTGGCATGACTGTATTTTCTCCCACTGACCTCAGTGTTGCACTGTTTCTTTGTTAGATGATTTGTTTGACTGCTGGCTGTGTCTGTTCAATTAGGTGTCTTGAATCTAACAGTGCTACAGAATGCTACAGAAATGACCATGAACAATGTCTTTGAGTTTATGTAGGAAAAGTGGACAGAGGTAATTGCTCAATGATTGCATTTGACTTACATAATAGCACAACAGGGATAGTGGATGCAGTAATTATTAGTAAAATATTGGTTTAGCATTACATGTGCTAAGAAACACAATAAATAGCCTGGCCGGTTTTCAAAATAAAGACAAACTCCTTTTAGACATGTTTCCCTCTATGTGGAAGTTATTGGGGCGGCTGTGGCTCAGGAGATACAGCGGGTTGCCTGTTAATGAGACGATAGGGGGTTAAATCCCCAGCTTCTCCAGGCGGCATGTGGAAGTGTCCTTTTGGCAAGATACTGAACCCATAGCTGATCGCTGTTCCATCAGTGTGTGAATGTTTCCATTTGAACGTATGACAGCGTATGAATCTGGATGAATGTGATGTAATTTGAGTGGTCGAAAGACTAGAAAGGTGCTATACAAATACAGACCATTTACCATTCTGTCTCATGTCTGAATATTTCCAGGTTGGACCTTTAACATTAAGTTTCACTTCTAGCTGTCACATTAACACAAAGGCCACAGCAGCACATGGTTAAATACACAGAGAGGGGATTAAATGAAAGTCTAGTGCATGAGTACATAATTGCACAGCAGGGATAGTGCATGCAGTGCTTTGTTTGGAGAGTATTGATTTTATCATTATATGTGCAAAGAAAACAGAATAAATAGTTTTCCTGTGTTTCTGCTACCTTGTTGTATAATGACGGCCACTCTATGTTCTCATTAAGTTCTCTTTCTTTCATGCACCAATCTCAGCTGAGTGGCACTAAGCTGAACATTCAGCCATCACAGCAGTGGGAATCTGCATGGAGAGAGTTTTTCAAAAGAAAAATATTTTGTTAAAAACTCTGCTTCTATAGTATGCACTTCAGGATTAGCACTTCAGAGAAGAGCTTCATTAATTAGTTGACTTAAAAAGTCAATATGAATTATATGTGAATCTTTACCAAATAATGTATCACTATATGTAACCAAGTATAAGTTTACTACTAAGTATTAGTAAAGTCATTACAGATTTTTGTTTGCACAAACCTTAATCAAGTTTCAAAACAGCTGCAGTTGGATATTCATCCAAATGGCTTAGTTATTTGAATTTGATTTTCATGTTGATGTTGTCACGAGTAGTTTGAAGTCTAACAACATTTCATTACAGTGTTTGCTGTAACAATGAACTGCAGCCACACTGACCAGGATCAGCTCTGTGCCTTCTACAGAATCAAAACTAAGAGTCTGCAATTATACGACTTTTTATCACTTTTCTCTAAAACCTATTTTTTTGCAAACTCGTCCCAGACGGTTTCACCAGTTGACCTGAAACTTTGTCAGGATCATCTACAGATGTCGCTGATCAAAAGTTATCAAAAGAATTTTGATATGTCAATCTGTTTTTTTCCCATAAATGTTTACTTTTGTGTTTTTACGTACAATTTTACATAAATCAAAATTGGCTTAAGCTATTGTAACCAAACTTGACATGTCTGTTCAGATGCTCGGTGTGAGCTTCGGTGAGCAGTCCTGGGATATTCTTCCACTAGGGGGAACTACACTTGCAAAAAGTTTATACCCGGTAATTCGCTGCATGGATTCGTACAAAATTCGGTTTGTATGATCTAGGGTCATTACTCAGTTGATGCATAAAATTTGGTAATGATTGCTGAAAGTGGGCATGGCTTATTAGAACAAATGTAAATTTCTAAACACCTGTCATTCCAAACTTCAATAAATCTAAGAAAATCATCCGTACGTCCTAGAGAGCTGAAATATTTTCAGCACATCCACCAATATGTGACAAACGTTTGCCTCACTGCCCCCTATTGTCAATTCAGAAGTCATTCACTCTATATTTTTCAGAATATGCTAAATAAATTAACATCTATATCTCCACAAGTCTTTCTTCAAGCACTACCAGAATCAACACAGACATTCTCTAGATGGCCGATATAAAGTGTCGCAAAGGATTTTTAGATCAGTCAAACGGTGAGTCTGCACTGATCTTCAGTATCTTGCTATAACTTGTACAACTTGTCTTTTATGCTCAGTTTTGGATCAAATGTCATCAAAATAATTCGCAACACACCCAAAACCAACAGAATGATTTGTGATTTTTGTCAGAATTTTCACACCATCATCTTGACTGTTGTAAGCGTTTTAAGTTCAAACTGACAAAACTATCCAGGTCTGGGACATGTCTCACACGTCACTGCTTCAACTTGTGAGAAGGTGTGATGAAAAAGCCTCTCACCAGTAGCTCAGTGAATAAAAAACCTACTCTGCAAATCTGAAGTTCTAGGGTTCAAATCCCCAGGTGACCAAGTCAGACTTGCTCACAATGGGGGTGGTCAGATCATAGTGAGTTTAAGTTCTGTATTTTATTTGGATCCCGTGACACTTACTTCTTATTTCTCTCTGCTTAAAAGTGTTCACCCAGTAGTCAGGTCAGAGATGCTCACATCTTTGAACTAGACTCCAAGTCTCAAGTCTCTCGTGGTTATAATGAATGTTGTATCACCTGCTGCGTTCAATCCAGGCTGCTTATAAAACTGCATGGCTATAAGGAATTCTGTAACTGTAACCTGTTTTTCACTTACAGAGCACAACCATGTAATGTGCAATGCAATCAATGACAGCTTATTAACTACTGTAAGTCAATACACCCCCAGACTCTTAAACCCAGTGTAAAATTTAATAAATAAAACTGCAACATTACATGATCAACATTAAACATGTAACCTGTTTTTCACATACAGAGCACAACCATGTAGCCTAATAAATCTACAATTAATGACAGCTTTACTCCTGTAAGTCAACACACCCCAGACTCTCAAACCAGTGTAATGTTAACTAAATAAAACTGTAGCATTACCAACAATAAACCTGTAACCTGTTTGCAGCTAACTTTAATAATTAACGCTAATGGCAGCCAGCGGGACGTAAATGATTATGTTAATCGATTGCCACAAGTTTGGCAAGTAAACAAATGCTCATTCATCTTTTCATAACGAACAACAGTCGGAGTTAACCTCCGGTAGGTCGTAGCTAAAGCAAGAAGCAAGCTAACATTAGATGGCTAACGCTGAGCTAAACATGTTTACTAACCTCAGGATACTAACCTATTTTGCGTTAGCGCTTCCTTGTTTGGCCTTTGTTGTATGAAATTTTAAAGCCAAAGTTTATGATGTTTATGATGCCGCTGTTTGTTGTCCTCTCTCACGTGTGGCCGCGCACAGCTACTACGCAGATACTACGTGTTAAATAGGCAGGTTATAGGTAACGGAGGGAGGGGAGTAAGCCTCCACTCATCAGACGTTTCCTAAAAATAAACATTGTTCACGAGTCCCGCAACTCGAGTCTGAAGTCTTTTGAGGACGAGTCTCAAGTCGAATCTAAAGTCACTGTGTGTGCAACTTAAGTCGGACTCGAGTCCGAGTCTCAAACTCGAGTCCCCATCTCTGAGTCAGGTACATATAAAAATCAAGTTTGCGTTTCCGCAATTATCTCCAATTCCAAATTCTTTGATCACCTTAATCTCTTAATCTGTAAGGGAGAGAAGATATAAGGTTGTGTGATTAGGGATCAGCATTTGTGAGAGTGTGGTCGAAATGCTTACTGTAGGAATATATAAGCCTTTGCGTCCTTAACAATATGCTGCAACATCTGGACACAGGGGACCGTGCCTTATTCAGCTGACTGCAGCAGTAAGAATCATTACTTTGCCCAACTGGTCACCCAAACTAACTTCAACCCAAACTTCTGTTGAAACATGAAATTTGCTAAATGTTTAATGTAATCTGGATTGTGTGTGTGTTTGGGGGGGAGGTCATGAATTACCCCCTTGAAGAATTCTTGGGTTTTCTGTCATTGGCATTGACAACCCCTTTTTTTGTAACCGGGGGGAGACAGCATTAGATGCCGAGAGATATACATGACAGGAAATGTCTTGTCTCAGTGAGTTAGTCAGAGACGTTGAAGAGTGGGCCAGGCAGAGAAAATAGCCCCTAGTGGGATGCCACCATCATATATTTGAAGTGAACTCTGTAATTATGTATTTCCCCTTCTCTGGTAGGCAAATCATTTCTGGTCAGATTAATAAGCAGGCAGAAGGGACACTCACCGGTGAAAATGTCATTTCAGATCCTCTCCTGCCTCTTCCAAAAGTGTGGACTGTCTGTAAAGATATTCCAGTTTGTATTTTATTTCATTTGTTTGTCACAGACAGAAACTCACAATGACACCACACACCTAGTGGTCCAGCCCAATACATGGCTGTTTGCTCATCAGAAATAGTAACAAAGCTGCCACACTCCCTTCCAATTTAGAGACAGTTGTATATAGAAGCCTGATTTTTTGATGCAAATACCTAATCTTAAGAATATATGAACTCAATCTTAATCATTTTGTGAAACACAGTTTGCCACAGCGGAATCCAGAAGGTTAAGCAATATAAGCACCCTTTAGCAGTTTAATTTGAATCCTGGAGCAGTTTGGCTAAAATGTTGCTTTCCTTCAAACCTGGGTGTGGACCAAGAAATCAGTCAAGTTCAGCTCAATGAGATGGTCTGCATTTGGTTTGTGTGGTTCTTCTGCAGCCTGGATGCAAACCATATTCCCACTGGAAGAACATTCATGTGTGCATTCAGTTTCTACAAACTGCTCAAACTGAACTGTGCTGTTGGCTTTGCCATATCCATGTCTGGGAGCGTGGATCTAAGTTGTCTTCTGTAACTGATCTGTTATTGGAATATTTTAACAGCTGAGAACAAATGTCTAAAGAGCCTTGCGGCTTAACTTTGTGGTGAGGCACTCTCGATAATGTAATATGAGAGTTCACTGAAGGACATTGTTGTGGTGGCAGCCCGGCTGACGGTGAGTGTCCTGGTTTTTTCTCCTTTTTATCAGTTTTTCTGCTTTTTCCTTGGTTTTCTGTTCCCTGCCTGCCTCCCTCCCTGTGTTTTCTCCCGTGTGCTCTCTCTCTCTCCCTCTGCTCCTCAGCCACCTCGTCAGCCTGCCACACCTGCCAGTAATCACCTCATGCCTGCCTGTATTTCAACCCCCGGTTCTCCACACCATCCTCGCTTGATCGTCGTTGCTCAATACCCGGTGCCACCTCCACGTTCAGGCTCTCATGTTTCTTGTTTTACTCTCACATTTACCCCGTGCTTTGTCTCTGTTCTCTCTAACCCTGTCTCTCTGTTTCCCTCCCAGGTACACTCACCCTCATCCTCTGTTCAGTCGGCTGGGCTCATCCGCCGGTCCTCTCCTCCTCGGACTTCCCCCACGGCGTCCTCCCTGCTCTTCCACCGCTCCTCGCTACCTCGGCCCTATGTTCCCCAGCTCCCAGGCCCCCAGGCTCCTTGGTTCCCCGTGCCTGTGTTTCCCCGACGTCCTCCTCTCCCTCCACTCCAGTCCCTCTCACCCTTTTCCCTCAATAAACCTCCTTCCCTCAGAGTGCTGCATTTGGGTCCTATCTGTCCCCACACCACACAACCACATAACAGACATCTTGGAAATTGGTTAGTTGCAGTGATTAAAGCAATCTTCTACCACTTCTCACAGCAGTTAAATAGACTGGTCCAACACGCATTTTAACTACTATAACAATCAGAATATTTACTCTTTTAAAGCTACATTAAGGAAATCTTCTATTCAATTTTATTTATATAGAGCCAATTCACAACAACAGTTCTCATTGCGCTTTTCATATAGAGCAGGTCTTTGTGATATTATTTACAGAGACCCAAACGTTCCCACCCTGAGCAAGCATTTGGTGACACAGGGAAGGAAAAACATTATTTTAAGAGGCAGAAACCTCGAGCAGAACCATGGCTCAGGGTGGGCAGCCATTTGCCTTAACCCGTTGGTGGTGAGAGAGAAAGCGAGAGAGGCAGGGGGGAGCAGCTAACACAATATAGTACCACAATAGTGTTACATACTGAAAATTAATAATGGTATAGATAAGTATAGTAATGTTAATGATAATAATAACAATAGGACTAGTAATAACAATTGTAGCAAAGGGTGTCAAGCAGGAACATGGAACAACCACAGATCCAGACCCCACAGATCCAGAGCCAGAAACACTTGCAGAAAGTGATAGAAGGAGAGAGGAGAGGGATGAGAAAGCATAAGACTACAGGAAAGGGAAGAAGTAAAGTTAGGAAGGAGGAGAGAGGTGCTCAGTGCATCATGAAAAGTCCCCCGCAGTCTAGGAATATAGCAGCATAACTAAGGGATGATTCAGGATTCATCTGAGCCAGCCCTAACTATAATCTTTATAAAAGAGGAAAGTCTTTAGCCCACTCTTAAATGTGGAGATGGTGTCTGCCTCCTGAACCCAAACTGGAATATGGTTCCACAGGAGAGGAGCTTGATAGCTGAACGCTCTGGCTCCCATTCTGGAGGAACCACAAGTAACCCTGCATTCTGGGAGCGCAGTGCTCTGGTGGGGTACTAAGGTACTATGAGCTCTTTAAGATATGATGGTGCCTGACCATTAAGAGCTTTGTAGGTGAGCAGAAGGATTTTAAATTCTTTTCTGGATTTTACAGGAAGCCAGTGCAGAGAAGCTAAAACAGGAGAAATATCTCTTTTCCTGGTTCCTGTCAGAACATGTGGTGCAGCATTCTGGATCAGCTGAAGAGTTTTAATGGACTTTTTTGAGCAGCTTGATAAGGAATTGCAGTAATCCAGCCTAGAAGTCACAAATGAGTGGACTCGTTTTTCTGCATCATTTTGGATGTTTCTGTTTTTTGCAATGTTACATAGGTTGAAAAAAATGCGGCCCTTGAACTTAATGTGAGACTTAAACGACATGTCCTGATCAAAGATAAATCTGAGATTCCTCACGGTGGTGCTGGAGGCCAGGGCGATGCCATTCAGAGTAACTATATCTTTGGATACTGTGTCTTGGAGGTGCTTGGGCCCCAGTACAATAACATTAGAAAATTACAAGTCATCCAGATTTTATCATCCTGAAGGCACACTTGAAGTTTAGCTAACTGCTGGGTGCAAACTACGGGGCAGCCATAAGACATCAGTTCCCCTAAAAGCATGATTTGTGATATTTTGGGGGGTCTCTAAAATATTGACAGCATGCTTTACTGCCAATAATTTATATATATTTCTCTATCATCATGGATCCATGCATAAATTCAGGAGCGTCAGACTTCCGTACGCAGCGGAAGAGTTGCTCCATGATCTCCTGTCCCTTTTATTTTGCAGGCAAAACAACTAAAGAGAAAGTGACTACGTGAGTAACTGTTGCTGTCATGACTGAGATTTATTTCAGCACCGCTATCAAGATTTTATTTATTTTTATTTTTTGCTGCTATTAAAGCACCAGACTGCAAGCCAGATTATTGTTAGCGGGCAGTTTTGGCCAGGATCCATAATCACAGAGACAATTAACATGTTTCCATTGTCAATGTTGTAAAATGCTTTGTCTAAACTTCATCTATTATGTGGTTTAAAATGTGGTGCAGAAACAGTGACAGTGTTACACACTGTTGGCTTACATTTTCCATGTTAACTGTCAGTGTCCAAGTCGCAATACCGTATCGTTTTACGGAATAATTAGGTAAATATAATTTCTTAATATATAAAGAAACCTAATGTCTTCACTGGCTACTCTCTGCTTTCTCACAAGACGACATCTTTTGTCCTGTGTCAGCCACTGTAGCTAGCCTACACTCTTGGGGGGGGGGGGGGGG
>NW_024044541.1:0-13108 GCF_014851395.1 Micropterus salmoides | reverse complement strand
ACACACACACACACAGACACACACACAGACAGACAGACAGACGGACAGACAGACAGAGACACGCAGAGACACACACACACAGAGACACACAGACAGACAGACAGACAGACAGACAGACAGAGAGACAGAGACACACACACAGACACACAGAGACACCCACACAGACAGACAGAGACACACACAGACACAGACACACACAGAGGCACAAAGAGACACGCGGAGACCCAGAGACACACAGAGACCCAGAGACACGCAGAGACACAGAGGCACTGAGGCAGAGTGCCTGTGTGTGTGTCTGTGTGTGTGTTTCTGTGTCTGTTTGTGTGTCTCTGTGTGTGTGTGTGTGTGTGTGTCTGTGTGTCTCTGTGTGTGTCTGTTTGTGTGTGTGTGTGTGTCTGTGTGTGTGTGTGTGTGTCTCTGTTTGTGTGTGTCTCTGCGTGTGTCTCTGTCTTTCTTTCTGTCCGTCTGTCTGTGTGACTCTGTCTGTCTGTGTGTGTCTCTGCGTGTGTCTCTGTCTGTCTGTGTGTCTCTGTCCGTCTGTCTGTGTGTCTCTGTCTGTCTGTGTGTCTCTGTCCGTCTGTCTGTGTGTCTCTGTCTGTCTGTGTGTGTCTCTGCGTGTGTCTCTGTCTGTCTGTGTGTCTCTGTCTGTCTGTCTGTGTGTCTCTGTCTGTTTGTGTGTGTGTGTGTTTCTGTGTGTGGTGTGTGTGTGTGTTCTGTGTGGTTAGCAGTGTGTCAACACCTCCCCCTCTCTCTGGAATGTGAAGCAGCTTTAAAGGAAACTCCCCCTAAAAGCTGAATGCAAGGCTCCACGTCCATCAGTCCTGGAAAGTTTTATAATTATATAAAATATATAATTAATATTCTGAGAGCTCTTCAGAGTCCACTGTGTTGAATGAGAGATGCTAATGATGCTAACCAGCGATGAGTGGGACGACATCAGTCAGCAGTTACCATAACAAGACACACTCGAACATCTGGGACACAGATGGTGACATCACTGACCTGTGACATCACTAAGCTTAAAGGTCGCAGGTTCAGACCAAGTAGGAACCTCCAGGTCTGAGAAGTTAAACCTGCGTTCTCTGTAACAGCCGGCAGGGGGCGACTCCACTGGATTGTATGGAAGTCTATGAGATAATGAGATAAGAATCAGCCGCTCCCTGCTGGTGAGCGGACTCACTTCCTGTACAGAGTCTCTGGGACGTGGTTTTGGTCTGCCTTTGACTTCTGGGTTCACATCTGCACAAAAAAATCCAACCAGAGTCTGATTCAGCAGGACTGAAGACGCAAACGGGCCTTTTTCAGCCTGTAAGACTGAGGCGTAGCCTAGCTTAGCATAGATACTGGAAGCAGGGAGTCTTTTAGCCTAGCTTAGCATAGAGACTGGAAGCAGAGGGACTGTTAGCCTAGCTTAGCATAGACTGGAAGCTGGGGGAACTGTTAGCATAGCTTAGCACAGAGACTGGAAGCAGGGAGTCTTTTAGCCTAGCTTAGCATAGAGACTGGAAGCAGAGGGACTGTTAGCCTAGCTTAGCATAGAGTGGGGCATGTTGGAGATGATTAACTGTTTCTAGTCTGCAGCTCTGACTGAAGAACATGTTGTTAATAAAGTTTAAACTGAATTACTGGATGAACATTACATCAGTCTGATGTTCAAATCTTCACACCGAGGCTCCACCTCTTGTCTATCAGCCAATCACGTCCTCCTCAGATTTACAGCTTGGTGTTGAAGCCTCTGAACAGAAACGTCACTAAGCAGGTTGTCAGTGACTAATATTTAAGGCTCCAGTCCTTCCTGACATGAAGATCTGGTCCAGATGAGCAGGTCCTGGTTCAGGTCCTGTTCATACACATTTCCCCAAAGGAACATGTCCTCCCAGAAAACACTCATCTGTCGCCTCGGTTGCTAGGTAATATGATGGATCGAGTATTTAGGATTTCCTGAGCTAAGACAGGATGTTCCATGGTCCCCTTTCTTAGACTCCTAACAGAAGACAGGAAGCTGGTGTGGTCCAGCCTGTTCACTCAGATAAGGTGGAAGCTACTCTGCTGAATTCTGGACCAGAGCACACTGCCTCTGGTCCAGTCTTCACATCTGTTTGTCTTGTTTCCAGATGTGTCTCAGTGTTTCCAGTCCCCTCATGTGGTCACCTGCCCCGCCCTGATTCAGTTCCCCTGGGTCTCGCCCCCCCTCCCCTTTTCCAGATAAAACACAGTTCAAGTTGTGTTTTTCTATATTTTAAATAAACTGTCGACGTCTCACGGAAGTGTTTTAATAACCATTTTGTAATTTTGTTTGGAAAAGTGTTGATTAAAAAGTTTATTCTTATTAATATTATTGATTATTATTATTCAGGTTTGAACTGAATGTGGTGCGCAGGCACACACACACACACACACACACACACACACACACACAATGAATCAATACTTTTGTATTTGCATAATATATAAAATAATTTTAAAAAGCCTAACTGCATAATAATTATAAGAATAAGAATAATACTCGGCTGCGAGGGACTGGCGACCTGTCCAGTGTGTACCTCGCCTTTCGCCCAAAGTCAGCTGGGATTGGCTCCAGCCCCCCGCGACCCGTACCCAGGATAAGCGGTTGACGATGGATGGATGGATAATACTCGGTTCACTAGTATTTCTGTACTCTCACAGTACTTTTAATACTTTTAAGCTGTAGAAACTTTTACTTGTAAGTGAGTACACGTACAGTATTAGTACTTTGTCAGAGCACTTCCCGGGTGGGCCCACCATCAGTGACCCAGAAACAACTGAACCGGATCTTACCTGCAGTCAAACTGAGGGGCAGCAAAACCCTGAAGACAACACCTACAACCAGCTCCGAGGACATCCTGAACCCAGCTCATCCGCTTTTGTCCACTTGGGTCTGAATGCACAGTTTCGATCCGGGTTTACTGATCCAGGTCCAGCTGCGGTTCTGGTTCCGTCCTCAGCAGCAGCAGCAGCAGCAGCAGCGCGCCGTCAGAGCTTTGTGTGACCGCCGGAGGAGCCGCGGGTCCGGCTGAGGGCAGCGACACGCCCCGGTGCCATCCTCCGTAACCAGACAGGCAGAGAGAGAGACGCTGAGTTTAAGATCCACCGCGGAGGCCAGATCTGAAAAAGCCGTCCGTCCTCCCGTCTGTCCTCCGGTCTCTGTGAAGGTCCGGATCCTCTCGGCAGCAGAAGTTTTCCGTAAAAAACTAAATCCACAGAAACAAAGTGAAGCGTCTTTAGTTTTTCTCTCTACTTTCTCTGTCTCTTTCCCAGCAGGAAAACATCTGGAGGAACTTTAAACTTTCTTTTCTTCTCCGCCGAAAAACACACCTACACTCAGAACCGGACTCGGAGCAGACCGACAAGAGCTTACGGGCCCCGCCCCCCCCAGCTGACTGGCAGCTGCGTCGGCCAATCGGAAGGCAGGCTGTTGTCATTCCTAACACAGAGGCGGTAGGTTCCCTAACAGACACGTTGATAGATTATATTGATGAATGAACCAAGTGAGTGGATCAGATCAGGATCCGGTGTGACCCTTCTTCTGGGTGCACATGGACACAGTCAGGGATTCTGTAGTCAGACCATCATGTTAACTGATGATCACACATTCAATCTGTAGGAGGAATCCAGCTGTGAGGAACAGCCAGACAAGGTGCCTCAGCAAGGTCTCTCCAGGAGACCGGCTGTTACGTCCCCAGGTGGCGAAACCGGGTTAAGAGAAACTAAAAACTGATTCAGAACAGATTAAAGACATTTAGTGAAAATTTAAAACAAACTCAAGTCATTCAACTAGAAACTACTTTGTTAAAAGTAAAACCTCTGAAATAACCGGCAGCTTCGGGTAGGAAGACCCAGACCACCAGAGTACAGCTGAGCAGGTTCAAGTTGTTGTCTGGCCCTCTGACACTGGATCATGGTCTCTCCTAGTCTTTATGCTCTCCACCCTGATTATGGAGACACCTGCTCGGGGGGGGACTCTTGGGGGAGTACAGGAGGAGAGAGAATCACAACCAGAACACACATGGCTGCAGGATTTGAGCATGTCCAGGTAATTTTGGGGTTAACCCTGCCGGGTTTTCAGCACCACGACGGCGGTTCACTTCTTACCGGGGTAGATCTCCATGGTAACTGATGCTGAACGGCTAACCTGCTCCGGATCAGGTTCTGATCCAGACCAGAGATCAACTGACCAATCAGCTCTGGAAAATCCCACAGACTGTTTTACAGGCTGCTTTATGTTTGCAGCGGTGATGTGGAGAAACTCTGGTCTATAGAGAAATGATCCTACAGAGACGGACTGAAAGCCGTTTGGTAGGGATGTTGAAATAAATGTTACTATGAACGCAGGCTGTTTATTTTAGCTTAGTATAGCTTTCTGAGGCCCACTACAGAGACTGCAGTCATGTTCCTCCTCACCTGTCGCTACCTGGGCCTACTACCTAATGAGGAGAGTTTCAGCAGCCTAAACCTTCAGATTCAGTCTTTCAGCCACTATTTGAGCACATCTTATGGCATTAATTGATTTTTCGTTTGGTTGCTTTATGAAGTTGATTTAGAACAATGTTTGGAACACGTTTGAGTGTGTAAAATAAAGAAATCTCATTTTTGAAGTTTTTTAAAGTGAGGTGGAACGACCCGACTCTTTTAATGTGGAAACGCCGACACAGCCGAGCTGAAAGAGTGAGGCTGCGGATATTTTCATACAGCTCATAAGAACACGACATTTACACGCCTGCTCATTTAGGCATTCACACTGTCTCCCTGCATTCAGTCCTTATTTTGTTTGTTTTATATTTTAAATTCATTGCATTTTTGTCTGTGGAAATATTTTGTAAACTTTGTGTAAATCTGTTCTATTTTAATTTACGGAATGTATTGTTTTTAACTTATGGTTGACAAATTGTGTTACTCTTGCAAAAGAGACCTGTTTAAATAAAGGTTTACGTATAAATGTCAGCTGCAGCCGTATGTCTTATTTCTGTAAAATCATTTGTAAAATATGACACAGATGCCAGCGGACTTGTTCATGTCTGTGATTGGTCATCTGCTGCTAACACCGCCTCTTGTATGTGAACGCGCTCACGGCTGGATTGGGAAACTTAACAAGTTGATAACCATCTGTGTGGTACCGCTTATCCCAACCGCGATTGTTCGGGTTAGTTAAGCCAGATTACTGAAAGACATCCTGGGTATGTTGAACTCGCTTCTTGGCGCAGGCCCCTGGACACAAAGTCTTCCCCCAAAACATGCACCAGGGAAAATGAGAACTGTATTACCTTATCCACCCGACAGCACGCCAGGGGCATGTTGATACTCTACGTTCCACCCCAAAGGATCGGTTGTGCTCCACAGGAGGAGCACCCACCACAGGGAAGGTCCCACAACACCACCATGTCCTCCAGGTAAACATGGCACTCAACAACACCAGACCCTGACCTGAGTCTGGGCAAAGGCCAGATCAACAGTCACCTGCTGACCAACAGCAGGGATGGACACAAGGGGGGGCTGGAGGCAGAGCCGGACTGGCACAACTATTCAGGCCGGGGATTTGACTCCATCCCAGACCACCCTGTTCACGCAAACCACCAGTCCGCTAATTATGTGGTCTAACCCTATTTGTTGATGTCATGGGTACCAAACCAGGTCTAGTCTTTGCCACTATGATCATCTACAGACACTTGGTCCTGATCATTAAAGTAGCCTGTGTTTTCAAGGTGCGCTAAGGCTCTGGGAGCACCCTCAAAAACTCCAGAGAGATGGCCGAGGCCAGCGACACTAACCAGCTGTACAGGGCTACACTTTTAATGAGTAGAACGAGACACAGTTTGTTGAAATGTTATCTTTACATTCAGGCATTGGCACAAACATGTTCACTGAACTTGAACAGAAGCTACAACGATGAAAGTTAGTGGGCCTGAAGCAAAAGTCCAAAAGGTCCTGCAGCCCACAAAAGAACTACTGATTACCATGATCAGTCACAAAAATAAACACTCGATCTTTCAATAATTCCTGCCTGATATATTTAATGTTTTCTATTAAGAAAATACAGAGATTCAGCACAGAAGCCTTTGCCATGATTACTACCTATAGAGCGGTGTTTCCTCACGCTTCTTTGCCTGTTTGTTCACACGGGGAGCGCAGTGATACCTCACGGATCCCATCAGGAAACAGAGGGACCCTGGTACACCATCAGGAAACAAAGGGACCCTGGTACACCATCAGGAAACAGAGGGACCCTGGTAGACCATCAGGAAACAAAGGGACCCTGGTACACCGTCAGGAAACAAAGGGACCCTGGTACACCGTCAGGAAACAGAGGGACCCTGGTACACCATCAGGAAACAGAGGGACCCTGGTAAACCATCAGGAAACAAAGGGACCCTGGTAAACCATCAGGAAACAAAGGGACCCTGGTACACCGCCAGGAAACAGAGGGACCCTGGTAAACCATCAGGAAACAGAGGGACCCTGGTAAACCATCAGGAAACAAAGGGACCCTGGTACACCATCAGGAAACAGAGGGACCATGGTAGACCATCAGGAAACAAAGGGACCCTGGTACACCGTCAGGAAACAAAGGGACCCTGGTACACCGTCAGGAAACAGAGGGACCCTGGTACACCATCAGGAAACAGAGGGACCCTGGTAAACCATCAGGAAACAAAGGGACCCTGGTACACCATCAGGAAACAGAGGGACCCTGGTAGACCATCAGGAAACAAAGGGACCCTGGTACACCATCAGGAAACAGAGGGACCCTGGTACACCGTCAGGAAACAGAGGGACCCTGGTACACCATCAGGAAACAGAAGGACCCTGTTACACCATCAGCAATCAGTTTCCTCACGCTTCTTTGCCTGTTTGTTCACACGAGGAGCGCAGTGACACCTCATGGATCACCATCAGGAAATAGAAGGATCATGGTACACCATCAGGAAACAGAGGGACCCTGGTACAAAATCAGGAAACAGAGGGACCCTGGTACACCATCAGGAAACAGAGGGACCCTGGTAAACCATCAGGAAACAAAGGGACCCTGGTACACCATCAGGAAACAGAAGGACTCTGGTACACCATCAGGAAACAGAGGGACCCTGGTAAACCATCAGGAAACAAAGGGACCCTGGTACACCATCAGGAAACAGAGGGACCCTGGTAGACCATCAGGAAACAGAAGGACCCTGGTAAACCATCAGGAAACAAAGGGACCCTGGTACACCATCAGGAAACAGAGGGACCCTGGTACACCATCACCATCAGGAAACAGAGGGACCCTGGTACACCATCAGGAAACAGAGGGACCCTGGTACAAAATCAGGACACAGAGGGACCCTGGTACACCATCAGCATCAGGAAACAGAGGGACCCTGGTACACCATCAGCATCAGGAAACAGAGGGACCTTGGTACACCATCAGGAAACACAGGGACCCTGGTAAACCATCAGGAAACAGAGGGACGCTGGTCCACCATCAGGAAACAGAGGGACCTTGGTAAACCATCAGGAAACAAAGGGACCCTGGTACACCATCAGGAAACAGAGGGACCCTGGTAGACCATCAGGAAACAGAAGGACCCTGGTAAACCATCAGCAATCAGTTTCCTCACGCTTCTTTGCCTGTTTGTTCACACGAGGAGCGCAGTGACACCTCATGGATCACCATCAGGAAACAGAAGGATCATGGTACACCATCAGGAAACAGAGGGACCCTGGTACAAAATCAGGAAAGACAGGGACCCTGGTACACCATCACCATCAGGAAACAGAGGGACCCTGGTACACCATCACCATCAGGAAACAGAGGGACCCTGGTACACCATCAGGAAACAGAGGGACCCTGGTACACCATCAGCATCAGGAAACAGAGGGACCCTGGTACACCATCAGGAAACAGAGGGACCCTGGTACACCATCACCATCAGGAAACAGAGGGACCCTGGTACACCATCAGGAAACAGAGGGACCCTGGTACACCATCAGCATCAGGAAACAGAGGGACCCTGGTACACCATCAGCATCAGGAAACAGAGGGACCTTGGTACACCATCAGGAAACACAGGGACCCTGGTAAACCATCAGGAAACAGAGGGACGCTGGTCCACCATCAGGAAACAGAAGGACCTTGGTAAACCATCAGGAAACAAAGGGACCCTGGTACACCATCAGGAAACAGAGGGACCCTGGTAGACCATCAGGAAACAGAAGGACCCTGGTAAACCATCAGCAATCAGTTTCCTCACGCTTCTTTGCCTGTTTGTTCACACGAGGAGCGCAGTGACACCTCATGGATCACCATCAGGAAACAGAAGGATCATGGTACACCATCAGGAAACAGAGGGACCCTGGTACACCATCAGGAAACAGAGGGACCCTGGTACACCGTCAGGAAACAGAGGGACCCTGGTACACCATCAGGAAACAGAAGGACCCTGGTACACCATCAGCAATCAGTTTCCTCACGCTTCTTTGCCTGTTTGTTCACACGAGGAGCGCAGTGACACCTCATGGATCACCATCAGGAAATAGAAGGATCATGGTACACCATCAGGAAACAGAGGGACCCTGGTACAAAATCAGGAAACAGAGGGACCCTGGTACACCATCAGGAAACAGAGGGACCCTGGTAAACCATCAGGAAACAAAGGGACCCTGGTACACCATCAGGAAACAGAAGGACTCTGGTACACCATCAGGAAACAGAGGGACCCTGGTAAACCATCAGGAAACAAAGGGACCCTGGTACACCATCAGGAAACAGAGGGACCCTGGTAGACCATCAGGAAACAGAAGGACCCTGGTAAACCATCAGGAAACAAAGGGACCCTGGTACACCATCAGGAAACAGAGGGACCCTGGTAGACCATCAGGAAACAGAAGGACCCTGGTAAACCATCAGCAATCAGTTTCCTCACGCTTCTTTGCCTGTTTGTTCACACGAGGAGCGCAGTGACACCTCATGGATCACCATCAGGAAACAGAAGGATCATGGTACACCATCAGGAAACAGAGGGACCCTGGTACAAAATCAGGAAAGACAGGGACCCTGGTACACCATCACCATCAGGAAACAGAGGGACCCTGGTACACCATCAGGAAACAGAGGGACCCTGGTACACCATCACCATCAGGAAACAGAGGGACCCTGGTACACCATCAGGAAACAGAGGGACCCTGGTACACCATCACCATCAGGAAACAGAGGGACCCTGGTACACCATCAGGAAACAGAGGGACCCTGGTACAAAATCAGGACACAGAGGGACCCTGGTACACCATCAGCATCAGGAAACAGAGGGACCCTGGTACACCATCAGCATCAGGAAACAGAGGGACCTTGGTAAACCATCAGGAAACAGAGGGACGCTGGTCCACCATCAGGAAACAGAGGGACCCTGGTAAACCATCTACTGTCCGGAGAAGTCTGCTCAGAAGTGGTCTTCATGGAAGTGGGGTCACACCAGATCCTGATCTGCCAGCTAGCTAATGTTACCTAATCACAGTAAAGTGACATTAGAGCTAACGCTAAAGTCAGCTAGCATCTAGTAAAGTTTCTTCAAAAGTTCATTAATACATTAAGATAAAAAAAACAAATGGACATCTCTTAAATTTTTCAGTCGTGTTTGAGACAATGTGGTTTTAACCAGTCCTGATTGTTTTCCTTTAAAGTCTGGTTAATGAATGAACGGCAGTCTTTCAGATCATCGGATCATTAAAATAATGAACCTGGAGTGAGATTTAAGATTCATTGTCTGAATATAAACATTTCATTTTCATTAGTGTTTTTCTAAAGCTCATCAGTTAATCTTTAAATTAAACACAAAATTAGAACTTAGAAAAAGAAAATACATAAAAGTTTTAACCAGGAAGTAACACAGTACATTTGTTACTGTAACAGAGTAGTTCTGTGTACTTCATACTCTAAATGCAGACATTTCACATTAGAGTACTTTTGATACTTAGTAGTACTGTTAAAAGGATTTTTACAGGGAGGTGTGGTCTCTCTACTGATTGGCTGGTTTCTTCAGCGCTTCTTCACGTTCCCTCCGAGGTGTTCACCAGAGTGGGACCGACAGCTGCTGCTTCTCTCCTCAGGTGTCTGTCTCCCTCTGCTGGGCACTGTCATCACCTGCAGCTTTGCACCTCAGGTCCAGTAGGTCTCCAGAGGTTTTATGACCCGTTAGAAAGATGTTCTGGGGGGTAGTTCTAGTGTCCTCCGTCCAGCATGGGAAACCCTGACAGACCGATCATAACAACACACACATTTTATTTTGTCTTTAACTGCAAACATCATCTTTGTGTCCTCATTAACATGAAGTAAGTCTCTATAGAGAGAGGACGCAGAATTTCACTTCTGACTCTGAGGAGGACGAGTTCACCCCCTGCAGTATCTGCACCTCCCTGTTACAGGTCCTGTAACATCCCTGGGGCTACTGCAGACCGGGTCCTGTAACATCCCCGGGGCTAAACCGCAGACCAGGTCCTGTAACATCCCCGGAGCTACTGCAGACCAGGTCCTGTAACATCCCCGGGGCTAAACCGCAGACCAGGTCCTGTAACATCCCCGGGGCTACTGCAGACCAGGTCCTGTAACATCCCCGGGGCTAAACCGCAGACCAGGTCCTGTAACATCCCCGGGGCTACTGCAGACCGGGTCCTGTAACATCCCCGAGGCTACTGCAGACCGGGTCCTGTAACATCCCCGGGGCTAAACCGCAGACCGGGTCCTGTAACATCCCGGGGGCTGCTCACCCTCCGGACTCCGGCAGTCGGTCTCCTCGGGCCCCAGATGCTCACTCTCTGGTGTAAAACGGGCAAATCCTTCTCAGACAACAATCGATTTGTCAGTTTGAACGTTTGATGAGTGTCTTTGTGCTGGTTCCAGCTCAGTCTGGGCTTTCAGGATTTCCACATCATCACGTTTGGTTTCCGTTTCCTTTTTACAAAGCGAACACTACAAATCCCACAATCCTCTGCAAGGAGCTCATCATGACTGAGTGAGTGAGTGTAACCCCCCCAACAGTTGTGATAGGGGGAGGGGGGTTAATCTGTGTGGGCGGGGCCTGATGTGTCAGTAAAAAACACTAATCCATCCAAACAACAGAACGGGCGAGAGACAGAGAGAGACAGAGAGAGACAGAGAGGGAGGAATAAAACGGAGAGAAATCAGTTTTAAGGAGTCGAGCCTTCATCATCTTCCTCTTCATCACTGAGGCATCTTAACACCTGCACAGGTAAAACACGTGCTCATATATAACACAGCTGGATGTGTGTGTGTTAGTGATGTGGTCTGATCCGTCCTCCATCACCACATGTGGATCTGTCCTGGCCTCGGCTGAGAATCAGAACCAGAGTCTGGATTAAACTGTTGCTACAGTAACTCTCTACAGACCAGGAGCACCAAATGGTTCTTACCCAGATTTAAACGACGATCTGCAGTACAGAGGCCCGGTCCTGTTAGATCCAGCACAGTTCAGGTCTGTGTCCTGTGTGTGGAGATGTTTCATAGTGTTAAAGTTACATTTATAAACACGTTGGTCATGAATCTGACAGCTTTAGTTCCAGTTTTTAGGTCAGTGAGATGTTTCAGAGTAAATACAGTGACCGGATCAATGCCAGGGATACTGATTATTGATGATTGATGTTATGAAAGCACAGCGTGCACTCTGATCTCTCACGGCAGTTTCAAGATGCAAAGAAGAAAAATGGACAGTTTAAATTTGTTTAGTTCAACACGGAACACAAGTCCAATGAAAATATTAAGGTTCAGAAAAAATTGAATGTTTTAGTTCTGTGCGAAGAAAGTAAAAACTTTTACACACATATCTTATATATATATACACCGGTGAGTCCGCCCCTCTCATGTTTGTAAATATCTGATTCTATCTTTTCATGTTTCAACACTGAAGAAATGACCCTTTGCTCCAGTGTAAAGTAGTGAGTGTGTAAATCTGCTGTCCCCTCAAAATAACATCACACAGCCATTAATGTCTAAACCGCTGGATACTAAAGTGAGGACACCCCTCAGTGAAAATGTCCACATTTTGTCAGAACAGGCCTCGCCATGGTCGACCAAAGCAGCTGAGTGCGCGTGCTCTGCGTCACATCCAGAGGTTGTCTTTGGGAAACAGACGTCTGAGTGCTGCCAGCATTGCTGCAGAGGTTGAAGGGGTGGGGGGGTCGGCCTGTCAGGGCTCAGCCCATACGCCTGCATCAAACTGGTCTGCATGGCTGTCGACCCAGAAGGAAGCTTCATCAAAAGACGATGCACAAGAAAGCTGCAAACAGTTTGCTGAAGACCAGCAGACTGAGGACATGGACTACTGGAACCAGGTCCTGTGGTCTGATGAGACCAAGATAAACTTATCTGGTTCAGATGGTGTCAAGCGTGTGTGGCGGCAACCAGGTGAGGAGGACAAAGACAAGTGAGTCCTGCCTACAGTCCAGCATGGTGGTGGGAGTGTCCTGGTCTGGGGCTGCATGAGTGCTGCCGGCACTGGGGAGCTCCGGCTCACCGAGGGAACCGTGACTGCCAACATGTACTGTGACATACTGAAGCAGACCAGATCCCCTCCCTTCAGAGACCGGGCCGCAGGGCAGCATTCCAACATGATAACGACCCCAAACACACCTCCAAGACGACCGCTGCCTCGCTAAAGAAGCTGAGGGTAAAGGTGATGGACTGGCCAACATGTCTCCAGACCTGAACCCTACTGAGCATCTGTGGGGCTCCTCAAACGGAAGGTGGAGGACCTCAAGGTCTCTAACATCCACCAGCTCCGTGATGTCGTCATGGAGGAGTGGAAGAGAAACCTGTGAAGCTCTTCTGAACTCCAGGCCCACGAGGGTTAAGGCAGCGCTGGAGAATAATGGTGGCCCCACAGAATATTGACACTTTGGGCCCAATGTGGACATTTTCACTTAGGGGTGTCCTCACTTTTACACCACTCACATTGAGAATTAAATTAATTAATGATCTTCTTTCTCTTTTTTGTCTGGATCAATCACTTCCTGTGTCTGGATCAATCACTTCCTGTCTGCACTTTACTGGTGAGTGACACACAAGGGGGGTAAGCCACAGTTGGAACAGTGAAGCCGACCAAAG
>NW_024044540.1:0-98081 GCF_014851395.1 Micropterus salmoides | reverse complement strand
GTCCTCACCTGAAAGACAGAGGTAGAGAGACGGACAGGTAGAGAGACAGACAGGTAAACTACCACTGACTGCATCGTCCTCACCTGAGAGACAGGTAGAGAGACAGACAGGTAAACTACCACTGACTGCATCGTCCTCACCTGAGAGACAGGTAGAGAGACAGACAGGTAAACTACCACTGACTGCATCGTCCTCACCTGAGAGACAGAGGTAGAGAGACAGACAGGTAAACTACCACTGACTGCATCGTCCTCACCTGAGAGACAGAGGTAGAGAGACAGACAGGTAAACCTACCTGCAGTGAAGATCCACCCCCTCTGTTGCCGTGTTTTTTCTGAACTTTGAACTCTGACAGTTTGAGTCTGTCGAGGAAACTCTGACCAGAACCACTGCAGGTCTGACAGCCGCCGCGCATCACTCACCATCTGAAAAATCAGAGAGCAGAGACCATCACATACCACCTGAGCAATCAGAGAGCATCACTCGCCACCTAGGAGCAGGAGGAAGAGACATCAGGGACTCACCCAGACAGGTTGCCTTGCTCCTCTGGTTGCTAGGCGACAGAAGAACCCAGGGTCCTGGCTGCGGCGAGTTTCTCCCCAGCGAATCATATCGGCCCGATACTGCTCCTTATAAAGACCAGGACCCAACAGCCGGTCCAGGTCCAGATTGTGTTCCTGCAGATCCAACAGAACCAGAATCACTCAGCAGGCCTCATGGTCAGCTCTTGGTCTCACCTGTGCGTACAGGTGTTGGTCTTACCTTAGCATACTGCTGCTTGAGAGGTCCAGACAGGCGGATGACGCAGCAAGCATCAGATCCTAAACTGCAGAAGCAGGAGAGACATCATCCAGGTGGAGTTTATATTTAAAGTTTTCATCACTCGCAGCACTTTTCTTGTTTCCAGTAGAATGAACTCCCAGAGGAGGAGCTTCTGCAGCTCTGAGCGGTTTGTTCAGGAGGAACATGAATAAAACGATGCTCTGCAGCGTCTCCATGAGACCAGGACCGGTTCACTTCTGAGACTCGCGGAGGGTTAGTTTAACCTAATCAGAACCGGCTTCTGGTGTGATTTCAACACTCGCAGCAGACTAACAGCATCTTCATTCCTGTTGAAATGACGATTGTTGTAAACCAAATATTCTCAATGTCACAATAAAAATCGTCCTGATACTAAATAAGCTCCTCCTCCAAACCCCACTTAGAGACAGATCATCAGATCTTTCAGGTAACGTTCAAGACAACTTTTAACTATAAAAGGACAAACAATCAAACTTGGTTGGGAAGGATCTTTTTCCGTAAGTGATTGGACAGACAGTAGCAGCCAATCACAGGGACGGACAACTTGTGATCCATCAGCTGGATTAATGAGCTTTAACAGGCGGGACCAATTATTGATCAGTTCTGACGTCCCCTGTTAATGGTTTTATTTCCATTCTCTGGGATCACGTCACCTCCTCACAAACCGACTCAAACAAATGGATTTACCGGTTGTGGATCAGGTCCGTCACATAATCTTTTCCGGACTTCCGTTTCCCGCTGAAGACCAGAACCAGTTTGGGTTCAGAGACTCGGTCCTCCATCTGTCCTCAGTGATCACATCGATCAGCTGCTGCTTTCTATCAGCGCGTGCTCCGACAGTCGGACCACCGCGGCTCGGTACCGTAATTATCCGAACAAACACGAAGCGCTCCCGATCTAAACTTCTGTCAGACACCGGAGGGCTCGTCCGGTCACTAATCGATATCAGACCGATTGGATATTGATCACGTGGCGTGTGAAGTCTGTTTGTGAAGATAAATATGGAAATATTCCGGAGTGTTTTTCCAAAGTGACGCCATTTTAGACACATTACGGTAACTCGTGACCGTCGTCACTCTCTGACGGTTGGTTTGATCCGGGTCAAAGGTCACCAGCTGTTGAACAAGATGGCGGCCGCCGTGTTTTGGAGGAAAGCAGAGTTTTTAAGATCAGCGCGCGCTTCAGTGCACCAGGTGAGAAAACTTCTTAAAGTACTTTAAAACGGCCGGAGCCGCAAACACAACATCCATAATCGATAATCAGCCGGGCTTCTGGCGGGAAATGGACGTTACCTGCTGCAGCTCACCTTTCACCCGCATCCTCGTGCACGCGCTTTGCAGCTCAGAGTGCACGTGGCAGATTTAATCTTCTTTATTTCAGAATAAATCATTTGTTTTCTGTGAAATTTAAAGTGTCTCCATCAAGTCTGGAGGGGTCCAGGTTTACAGGGAAGACCAGATCCAGAACAGGGTCATCTCGGAAGCGGCGGTGTACACAGTGTTCAGATCCAGTACTTAATAGCTCACTGTAAAATACTCAGTTATAAGTAAAAGTACTGCATTGAAAATGTTACCAAGTATAATCAGTAAAATCTACTTAAAGTATTAAAAGTACTCACTGCAGTAAAATGTCCCCTGTGATCAGAGTATTCTTCCTCCTCTTTAAAGTACAGTAGGATGCTGCTGCTGTAGTTGTTGAGGTTGAACTGATAAGTTTCAGACTGCAGCTGATGATTCTTTTCATTCTGGATCAATCTGCTGATTATTTTCTCCATTAATGGATTGTGAAATGAAAACCATCAGACATGTTGTCCCAGTTTCTCAGAGAGACTCCTTCAGTCAGTCCAAACCTCCAAATAACATAAATAATAAAAAGGAAAAGCCGCAGATCTTCACCTCAAATGTTTTCACATGAAAAATGACTTCAACGATGATCAGAATAAATAAAGAACTAATGGAGCAGCTGCACTTTCTAAACTGTTGGAGTTTAATTTATAACTAACATCAGATTTCAGAAACTCTTCATGTGTCTTTGTAAAGTGACTGAAGCTGTTAGAGAAATGTAGTGAAGTAAAAAGTACTAGATCTCCCTCTGAGACGGAGCAGGAGGAGAAAGTACTCAAGTACCTTTCGTTACTACTTTATTGCCACCAGGTGGCGCACTAACACCTTCTCACTTTCAGGAGAGTGACCATCAGACCAATCATACGACAGTTCAGCTTGTTGTTGCCCTCTGGGGTAAAAAGCAACATCCTCAGGGATCAGAGGGGATTTTCCATATATAACCAGCAGCAGCGCGAATGAGCAGGAAGCTGGACTTCCGCAGAGAAGATGCCACGCACAGAACGTGATGGCGTTTATCTCGGCCCACATATATCCCCTAAGTGTTGTCTTTTTGGATAAACTTTATTGACATTTTAAGCAGACAGACAGAAAGTCAAACATGACCAGGAGACAGGCCAGTACATCAGGAGACGTGGAGGAGGCCGTAGGAGGGCAACAACCCAGCAGCAGGACCGCTACCTCCGCCTTTGTGCAAGGAGGAGCAGGAGGAGCGCTGCCAGAGCCCTGCAAAATGACCTCCAGCAGGCCACAATGTGCATGTGTCTGCTCAGACGGTCAGAAACAGACTCCATGAGGGTGGTATGAGGGCCCGACGTCCACAGGTGGGGGTCGTGCTTACAGCCCAACACTGTGCAGGACGTTTGGCATTTGCCAGAGAACACCAAGATTGGCAAATTCGCCACTGGCGCCCTGTGCTCTTCACAGATGAAAGCAGGTTCACACTGAGCACGTGTGACAGACGTGACAGAGTCTGGAGACGCCGTGGAGAACGTTCTGCTGCCTGCAACATCCTCCAGCATGACCGGTTTGGCGGTGGGTCAGTAATGGTGTGGGGTGGCATTTCTTTGGGGTGCCGCACAGCCCTCCATGTGCTCGCCAGAGGTAGCCTAAGTGTAGTGTGGTTATCCACTTTGATTTTGAGTGCGACTCCAAATCCAGACCTCCATGGGTTGATAAATTTGATTTCCATTGATAATTTATGTGTGATTTTGTTGTCAGCACATTCAACTATGTAAAGAAAGGAGTCTTTAATGAGATTATTTCTTTCATTCAGATCTAGGATGTGTTATTTAGTGTTCCCTTTATTTTTGTGAGCAGTGTATATACAGGTGCTGGTCATGTAATTAGAATATCATCAAAAAGTTGATTTATTTCAGTAATTCCATTCAAAAAGTGAAACTTGTATAATGTATACATTCATTCCACACAGACTGATATATTTCAAGTGTTCATTCCTTTTAATTTTGATTATAACTGACAACTAATGAAAACCCCAAAATCAGTATCTCAGAAAATTAGAATATTGTGAAAAGGTTCAATAATAAAGACACCTGGTGCTGCACTCTAATCAGCTAATTAACTCCAAACACCTGCAAAGGCCTTTAAATGGTCTCTCAGTCTAGTTCTGTAGGCTACACAATCATGGGGAAGACTGCTGACTTGACAGCCGTCCAAAAGACGACCATTGACACCTTGCACAGGAAGGGCAAGACACAAAAGGTCATTGCTAAAGAGGCTGGCTGTTCACAGAGCTCTGTGTCCAAGCACATTAATAGAGGCGAAGGGAAGGAAAAGATGTGGTAGAAAAAAGTGTACAAGCAATAGGGATAACCGCACCCTGGAGAGGATTGTGAAACAAAACCCATTCAAAAATGTGGGGGAGATTCACAAAGAGTGGACTGCAGCTGGAGTCAGTGCTTCAAGAACCACCACGCACAGACGTATGCAAGACATGGGTTTCAGCTGTCGCATTACACAAGACACAGCGTCAGAAGCGTCTCGCCTGGGCTAAAGACAAAAAGGACTGGACTGCTGCTCAGTGGTCCAAATTTATGTTCTCTGATGAAAGTAAACTTCATGCTTCCTTCTGCTGACCAACTTTATGGAGATGCAGATTTCATTTTCCAACAGGACTTGACACCTGCACACAGTGCCAAAGCTACCAATACTTGGTTTAAGGACCATGATATCCCTGTTCTTAATTGGCCAGCAAACTCGCCTGACCTTAACCCTATAGAAAATCTATGGGGTATTGTGAAGAAGAAGATACGATACGCCAGACCCAACAATGCAGAAGAGCTGAAGGCCACTATCAGAGCAACCTCAGACTGATGACTCCATGCCACGCCGCATTGCTGCAGTAATTCAGGCAAAAGGAGCCCCAACTAAGTATTGAGTGCTGTACATGCTCATACTTTTCATGTTCATACTTTTCAGTTGGCCAACATTTCTAAAAATCCTTTTTTTGAATTGGTCTTAAGTAATATTCTGATTTTCTGAGATACTGAATTTGGGATTTTCATTAGTTGTCAGTTTTAATCATCACAAATGAAATAAACATTTGAAATAAATCAGTCTGTGAGGAATGAATGAATATATCCATGTTTCACTTTTGAATGGAATTACTGAAGTAAATCAACTTTTTGATGATATTTTAATTATATGACCAGCACCTGTAAATATGGAATACACAAAGGCGAGTTATATATAAATTGATAAAATAGAAAAATATAGTACAACGATTAACAATTAACAACAAGGGGGCCTCTGGAGGGAGTAAGGGGGCCACTGAGGGCAGTAAAGGGGCCTCTGGAGGCAGTAAGGGGGCCACTGAGGGCAGTAAGGGGGCCTCTGGAGGCAGTAAGGAGGCCATTGAGGGCAGTAAGGGGGCCTCTGGAGGCAGTAAAGAGGCCATTGAGGGCAGTAAGGGGGCCTCTGGAGGCAGTAAAGAGGCCACTGAGGGCAGTAAGGGGGTCTCTGGAAAGTGTTTGGCCCATTAGTGTCCACTGTGTTGGACTTTTATCACGGCGCTGCTTCTGTCTGTAACTGGAGAAATATAGAATAGAAAAATGACAAAGCGATCTCAGAAAGGTTTGCAGCTTTTAAAGGTTCTATTCAGTCTGTCAAACCAACGTGAAACAAATGAAGACAGAAGCTAACAGAAGCTAATGTCTAGTGACCACAGAGTAAAAGTGAAGCACTGCATCGCCTGACGATCTTAAGGATCAACACTGTTCCAGGTCTCTGTTCCCTATTCCAGTCATTAGAAAGCAGGACAGCAGGGCTTTATGACGTTACATTCTGCAGGAAGTTAGCTAGCATTAGCTTACTGACATCACATTAGGATCAATCCACAGCGACATTTCTCTGGATTTGTTTTGGGTTTTGGAAAGAGAATAAACTTCTCCTGTCTACCTCTCAGGGTCACGACTGTCACTGTTAAGTTAAAGGGAAGATGTTCAGTCACTGAATTCTGTCTCAGCGTGGCTGTTTTATAGTCCTATAAACACTAGTTGTTACAAATCTCATGTCTAGACGCCATCTTGGAATCCTTTAAACTTGGCGTAGCATTAGGTGCTTTCGAGATGACAGTGGCTGACTTTTGCTGACTTGATAGTCTAACGTGAGCTGCAAGCGACTGCAGTGGCGGGAATAAAAATGGCGCTGGTCAAGTTGGACACATTCTACCTGCGTGAACTCACTGAGAGCTGAGATCAATGACTGATCTCGCAGTATTTGCAAAGGAAAACGCAGTGAGACCAGGCAAAAGGTGGTTCCAACTGCGGCCCCCCGACTCGGCGCCTTCCCATCACTGTGGGGCCTGGACAGCACAGAGATCTTCAGTAATATAAATATTGATCTGTATTCATTGTGATTACTAATATTTCAATGTTTTGGGGACATTTATGTTTTTGTAATGAATGAATAAATAGTTTCAACTTGTAAATAGTAAACATGGAGACCACCTGAGTCTAGCTTTAAAAACCGTGACATGTGGAGTCAGGAAGTAGGAGAAGGCTCTAAACTCTGTTCTTTTCAATGTTTTCTCTCAGTCATGGTTCCACAGCTCGGTGCTCCTTCGTCAGCAGTCCGATTCTCCTCCTCCTCAGTCGGGATTCTTCCCTCCGGCGGAAGGCGCCATGTTGCCACCAGGAAGTTTCACCAATAGAGTGGCGTTCATCACAGGAGGGGGGACGGGACTGGGCCGAGCCATGACCACCACCCTGTCACAGCTGGGAGCTCAGTGTGTCATCGCCAGCAGGTCAGAGGTCACACTGTATAACTAACCCCCAAAATTAAAAACAAACCAGGTCAGAGGTTCTCAGTCATCCAGGTCATAGTTATCCAACGAAGGTTAAAGTCCAGGGCAACTGGACTTGGTTGAATATACTAGAAGATGTTTTGTCCCTCATCCGAGAGACTGACTGGCTGGTAGGGAAACTCAGCTATTTAACCTCTATGGGATTGTTAGTTAGGATCATCGATACCGCTGGTTCGTTAGTGCTCCTGGCTGTGGTAACGACAGTTGTCATGGTCGTTCTAGCCACCCGTGGCCAAGTCTGAACAACCACAATGTCACAGCCCGGCTCATGGACTGGACAAAAACGGGAGACATACAGGGAAGCTAAATGACAAAGTGATTTGTTAGTAAGAAAATAAGCGAAACCAGTGAGTGGGAAGAATGTGTAAAGTCAGTAGTGTAGGGAGTGGATGAGTGAAAAACAAAGACAAGAAACCAAACAAAGGAAGCTGTGAGATGAGGAGGTCCAACAAGACTGACTGCTGCTCTGGCTTATATGCATGGGGCACACCGGGCCCAGGTGTGTCCCATGCCGCTGATTACCCTGCCAATCAGGTCTGCAGCCCTGGAGACAGAAAGCACACCAACAGCAGTATGAACCCTGCAGAGGGGCCGTCACAGGCATCTTCACCTGAGGCCAATAGGTTATGTTTGTTGAGTTTCCTGGGAAGTGATGAAAGGACAGCATTGTAAGTGGGGGATAAGTGGTGGCGTAGACCCCCTCCTCTGTTCAGTGACAGCTTCTCAGCCCTGGTGTAGATGGCTTCCCTGACACCTCTTTCAAACCATCCATCTTCTCTGTCTAAGATGTGCACCTGGTGGTCCTCAAACGAGTGTCCTCTGTCCTTCAAATGTAAGTAAACTGCAGAGTCTTGACCTGAGGAGTTGGCCCTTCTGTGTTGAGCCATGCGTTTGTGTCGTGGTTGTTTAGTCTCCCAATATACAGGTCTGTGCATTCCTCACTGCATTGGACCGCATACACTAGATTGCTTTTCTTGTGCTTGGGTGTGCGGTCTTTGCGGTGGACCAGCATCTGTCTTAGCATGGTCTTTGGTTTAAAAAACACAGGGTTGTTGCAGGGTTCTGATGACCCGTAGCTTGTGCTCCTGTGGGTGGTAGGAATTGAAGAGTAGGTATTGGTCCGTGTGTGGGTTTTCTGTAAACCCCAATATGCAGGCTCGTGTCTTCTTCAGTGTGTACGGCACAGTCCAGGAAAGCTAAACTGTTGTTGTGGACATCGTGGTCTTGTAGCAGCCTATTCCTTACGGATTCTACTGCCTCCATGGTTGGGATGCAGGTGAACAAGAAAAAACAGGTCAGAGGTCACATTAACCCCCCCCCCCCCCAATTCTTATTACAGAATGAAAAAAATGCTTATCTATGCAGACGACACTCTGCTTTATTTACAACTAAAACAAATCCTAAACAGGAGAATGTGAATTAGAATAAGGATCTCCATATTTATAAGTTTGTCCATATGTGACGGACTGACGAAAACATCAGCTACAACTTCATTTTATGACCTTTTAATGAAAGTTCCTCACAGAGTTGCAGTACTTAGTTAGATGAAATTGATAAATCCTGACTTCATGCATTTGTGCCTATTGTTCAGGAAGTTGGATGTCCTGCAGAAAACAGCCGAGGAGATCAGCCGCCAGACTGGAAACAAGGTGACAAACCAGAATCAGACTGAACCGGACTGGACTAGATCAAAGCAGACTGACCTGGAGCCTCATGTTCAAACACTAAACAGGGCTTCAGAGACTCGTACAACACTTCCAAAGCAAAAATTTGGATTTCAATTAAATTTTCATTATAAAGCACCAATTGATAGAGCAGGTGTAGACCATCCTCTCTGTAATAATATTACAGTTACACATCATAGCGCTTTCTGTTAGCTGTGCAGCTGAAGGTCCCATTAGCTAGCTGAGTCTGTCTGGACTGGGATCTTGGCGCCCAGGCCTGAAAACCACCTCCTCCCGGCGGTCCAAAGTTCCTTTGCCACTAGTGTAAACATCAACACTCCCTGGATGCCCAAGCTCCCAGTCAGCTAAGCTAAAAGGACCACTAGCTGCATGGCTAACTGAGCTAATTACCTAACAATAGCAGTAGTTAGCGTGAGAGGGAAAATAAAAATATGGTCTGTGTCCGAAATCCCCACTCATTTACAACTCCCTACCCCCTCTGTAGGGAGTTGTATGTAGAGCACTATATAGGGAGCTCACTCGCATTATTAAAACAACACTTTCGGACACTACTCCGATGGCACCGTTAATTACGTCATTGCTGTCGGACAATCATTTTTTTTCTATCAGCGCAGTGCATGATGGTATATATGGTTTGGTTAGTGACCATTGGTTGCACACTACTTTTCAAAATACATTCTGGATACATTGAGTGGACTATATAGGGTATAATAATTATCACTATACATTCGGACAGCACTATGAAATGGCATAGTAGTAGTAGTGGGTGATTTCGGACAAAGCCACCGTCAGGTGTTTGATGGTGACAGGATGGTGTCAGACTCACCTCTCTGCTAAGTTGAATGTGAATATCTGATTCTGGAGGCCACTGGCTCCCTGTGGTCTCCAGAATCATATTCAAGTCACTAATGCTTGCAGAGTGACTACTGGGTCTGCACCCATCTACCTAAACTCCATAATAGAAGTTTACGTTACTTCTCGGTCACTACACTCCTCTAACGAATGCCGCCGGGTTCTGCCATCCCTTCACACAAAGCAATCCCAGTCCCAGCTGTTCTCATCTGTGACACCCAGATGGTGGAACGAGCTACCACACGCCATCAGAGCAGGGGCGTCCCTCTCTGACTTCAAGAAGCTCTTGAAAACTCATCTCTTCTGAGAACACTTCCTCTTACTCCTAACATCTAATGTGCACTTCCTTTGCTCTTCTTCTTATAATATATAATATTCTTTATTTGTAGAGCACTTTTCAAAAACAAGTTACAAAGTGCTTTAACAAGTGTAAAGACAATAATACCCAAGAGACAATAATATAAAAACAATACAAGATAAAAGCATGAAAACATTGAAAAGACTAAATACACGTTTAAGATAAATATAAAATTAGTAAAATACAATAAAATAAAAGGGATAAAATAAAGTCAAATAAGATCGGGAAAGGCTCTCCTATAAAAGTATGTTTTAAGAAGGGACTTAAAAGAGTTCACTGACTCAGCCGACCTGATTTCCTCGGGCAGGCTGTTCCAGAGCCTCGGGGCCCTGACAGCAAACGCTCTGTCCCCTTTAGTTTTCAGTCGAGACTCTGGAACAGACAGCAGACCCCTGCCCGAGGATCTCAAGGTACGTGCTGGTGCGTATGGGACTAAAAGGTCAGAAATATAACAAGGCGAGAGGCCATGAAGAGCTTTAAAAGTGATCAATAGAATTTTAAAGTCAATTCTAAAACATACTGGGAGCCAGTGTAATGAAGCTAAAATAGGAGTAATGTGGTCATATTTCTTTGTTCTGGTTAAAAGCCTGGCAGCTGAGTGCTGGACAGTCTGGAGTCGATCAATAGATTTTGGGTTAAACAGGTGAAAAGGCTGTTGCAATAATCCAGGCGTGATGAGATGAAGGCCTGTAAAATGGTCTCTGTGTCCTTAAAAGTTAACATAGATTGAATTTTTGCTATATTTCTAAGTTGATAAAACATTATTGAACAAGCTTTGTGGTGTGCTGCTCGAAATTTAAATTACTATCAAACCAAACACCAAGGTTCTTTGCCACAGGCTTAAAGTGATTTACTAGGGAACCAGCAGATGGCAGTATTTGATTTGCCATCTGCTGGGACCCGATGACCAGGATTTCTGGCAGTACATAGTACTCTGCGTACTCTTATTTTACATCCATTTTGTAACTTCACAAAGGCAGTTGTTAAGTGAACTCAGCATTCCAGGGTCTGTGGATCTGACGGGCAAGTACATTTGTGTGTCATCAGCATAAATATGAAAAGAAATGCCATGTTTATGGATAATATGTCCAAGGGGAAGCAGATACAAGGAAAACAAAATGGGCCCTAAGACCGACCCCTGAGGCACACCATATTTAACTGGATAGAACAGAGAGACAGTTGTTTACAGACACGCAAAACTTCCTATTTGACAGGTAGGATGAAAACCATTCTAGGGCAGTACCAGAGATCCCCACCCAGTGCCTCAGTCTGTCTAACATGATGTTGTGATCAATGGTGTCAAAAGCAGCACTAAGGTCCAGGAGTACCAGGACTGAGCACATGTCTTCATCAGCAGACATTAAAAGGTCATTGGTGACTTTAAGCAGGGCAGTCTCAGTGCTGTGGTACTTCCTGAATTCTTTCTAGAATCTTTGCAATAAAAGGCAGTTTTGAAATTGGTCTAAAATTATGTGGGAGGGAGGGATCTAAACCAGGTTTCTTTAAAAGTGGGTTCACGCAAGCCGTTTTAAATAATCAGGGACACAACCAGTAGATAGGGAGCTGTTGAAAACAGAGATCAAACGGGGCCCAACAGAATCTATTACTTTTAGTAAAAACTTTGTAGGTATTACATCAAGTGGGCCGGAGGACACTCTCATTTGTGATACTGTTTTTAAAAGCTCAGACAAGTCGATGGGATGAAACTGGTTGAAACTCTGTTGTTGCTGGTGAGGAACCTCTGAGTAAGAGGCCACGGGGGTAATAGAGGCTCTGATTGACACCACCTTATTGGTAAAATAAGATAAAAACAATTCACAGTCATCATTACTTCCAGCTGAGGCACAAGGAGGGGTTGGGTTTACCAGCTGATCCACAGTCTTTAACAGAAACCTGGGATTGTGTTTATGTGTAGTAATGAGTTCAGAAAAATAGTGTGTTCTCGCATCCTTAACCATTTTATTGTAGTTAATTAATAAATCCTTCAGACTGAGGTAATGGACTTGGAGACTGGATTTTTTCCATCTGCGCTCTGCTTTCCTGCATTCCCTTTTGAGGCTGCGAATGCTGTCATTTATCCAGGGTTGCTTACTAGCTTTAGACGTAGGCCTAACCTTTAGAGGAGCAGTAATATTTAGTGACGACAAGCAGATATGATTGAAGTGATCGACCAGATTGTTGGTGTTGGAATCAGACAGGTGTTGGCTTTGGCTCTGAAAGAATGCGCAAAACTTTGAAACACTTTGTTCATTAAAGATGCGAGAACACACGGAGCTTGGTGAGGCGGCATGAGTAACAGGCGAATCACAGCTAAAAACAATACATCTGTGGTCAGATATGGTCATGTCCACTAATTCCACAGAGGAAATGCTGACACCCAGGGTAAAAACCAAGTCCAGTGTATGACCACGGTTATGTGTTTGCCCTTTGACATGTTGTTTGGAGTTAAAAGAAGTGGCCATATTTAAAAAGTCAGTTGCATTAACATTGGTGGGGTCAAAATTTAAAACCAGAGTAGATAAAAATTCAGGAAGTTCTGATAAAAATCCTCCAGGCGGTTTTGGGGGGCGATAAATTATAACAAATATGAGGTTGCAGCCCTCCAACTTTAAGAGTGAGAACTTCAAAGGAGTTAAATTCATCACAGCGTACTTGATGACATTTAAAATTTTTCCTATACACGCTCACTAGCCCACCACCACGACCACTGACCCTCGGTTGACTAAAACAATCATATTGAGGCGGACACAGTTCAGCTAGCTGGCTATAGTCATTCATCTGCAACCAGGATTCAGTTAAAAACATAAAATCTAGATTTGCAGACAAGATAAAATCATTTAAGATAAAAGTCTTACTTGACAGTGATCTCACATTGAAGAGAGCCATTTTAAATGAGTTTGTTCTGGGTGCTGGAGTTGGTGCAGTTGTCCTAATCCTTAAGAGATTACTAATATTTCTGTGTGGGATGTGCACATTTCGGTTTACTGGTCTATGCGTGACGATGACAGGAATAGAAGTCTGTGGAACAGCGCTGGGAGCAGACGGCTTTACATGCCAGCAGGTGGAGACAGTTGTTTGTGGCAGTGAGGCAGAGATCTGTTCAGTGAGTGGTGGTGTGTCCAGGTGTGCTGCATGAATGATTAGTCATTCACGTCATTCATGAACCACTGACCTTCTGCCCGCTCTACCCCCTGAGCCACATCGGCCCTTGGCTGTATGGTGACCGGCGGATGACTGCTCTAACCTGCCCCCCCCCCCACTCTGTCCTCAGGTCCATGCGGTTCAGTGTGATGTCAGAGATTCTCAGGCCGTCTCTCGCTGCGTCGACCAGATAGAAACTCTGACGGGACTCCCTGATGTAACCACACACGCACACGCACACGCACACACCTACACACACCTGTCTTTCTTTACCTGTGAGGACGCCATTGATACAGAGCAGTCCTAAACCTGAACCTTAAAATCAAATCTGAACATCTGAACAGTCATGTGAGCTGCAGTGTGATGTCATCATGTGTAAGAAGATGCTCTGACTGCCTAGCGCTGTGATATCATCTGTGATGTCATTAATTACAGCATTGTCATAATTGCTGTGTCCTGATTGGTGCAGGTGATCATCAACAACGCGGCAGGAAACTTTGTCTGTCCGTCAGAACGTCTGTCGGCAAACGGCTGGAAAAGCATCACTGACATTGTCCTGAACGGGACGGCCTTCATCACACTGGAGCTGGGCAAGAGGCTGATCCAGAACCAGAAAGGTCAGAGGCTGATCCAGAGTCAGAGAGGTCAGAGGCTGATCCAGAGTCAGAGAGGTCAGAGGCTGATCCAGAGTCAGAGAGGTCAGAGGCTGATCCAGAGTCAGAGAGGTCAGAGGCTGATCCAGAACCAGAAAGGTCAGAGGCTGATCCAGAGTCAGAGAGGTCAGAGGCTGATCCAGAGTCAGAGAGGTCAGAGGCTGATCCAGAGTCAGAGGCTGATCCAGAACCAGAGAGGTCAGAGGCTGATCCAGAGTCAGAGAGGTCAGAGGCTGATCCAGAGTCAGAGAGGTCAGAGGCTGATCCAGAACCAGAGCGGTCAGAGGCTGATCCAGAACCAGAGCGGTCAGAGGCTGATCCAGAGCGGTCAGAGGCTGATCCAGAGCGGTCAGAGGCTGATCCAGAGAGGTCAGAGGCTGATCCAGAGAGGTCAGAGGCTGATCCAGAGCGGTCAGAGGCTGATCCAGAGCTGATCCAGAGTCAGAGGCTGATCCAGAGTCAGAGAGGTCAGAGGCTGATCCAGAGTCAGAGAGGTCAGAGGCTGATCCAGAGTCAGAGGCTGATCCAGAACCAGAGAGGTCAGAGGCTGATCCAGAGTCAGAGGCTGATCCAGAGTCAGAGAGGTCAGAGGCTGATCCAGAGCCAGAGCGGTCAGAGGCTGATCCAGGGTCAGAGGCTGATCCAGAGCCAGAGAGGTCAGAGGCTGATCCAGAGTCAGAGAGGTCAGAGGCTGATCCAGAGTCAGAGAGGTCAGAGGCTGATCCAGAGTCAGAGAGGTCAGAGGCTGATCCAGAACCAGAGCGGTCAGAGGCTGATCCAGAGCCAGAGAGGTCAGAGGCTGATCCAGGGTCAGAGGCTGATCCAGAGCCAGAGAGGTCAGAGGCTGATCCAGAGTCAGAGAGGTCAGAGGCTGATCCAGAGTCAGAGGCTGATCCAGAGCCAGAGAGGTCAGAGGCTGATCCGGTCAGAGGCTGATCCAGAGTCAGAGAGGTCAGAGGCTGATCCAGAGTCAGAGAGATCAGAGGCTGATCCAGAGTCAGAGGCTGATCCAGAACCAGAGAGGTCAGAGGCTGATCCAGAGTCAGAGAGGTCAGAGGCTGATCCAGAGTCAGAGAGGTCAGAGGCTGATCCAGAGTCAGAGGCTGATCCAGAACCAGAGAGGTCAGAGGCTGATCCAGAGTCAGAGAGGTCAGAGGCTGATCCAGAGCGATCAGAGGCTGATCCAGAGCCAGAGAGGTCAGAGGCTGATCCAGAGCCAGAGAGGTCAGAGGCTGATCCAGAGTCAGAGAGATCAGAGGCTGATCCAGAGCCAGAGAGGTCAGAGGCTGATCCGGTCAGAGGCTGATCCAGAGTCAGAGAGGTCAGAGGCTGATCCAGAGTCAGAGAGATCAGAGGCTGATCCAGAGTCAGAGGCTGATCCAGAACCAGAGAGGTCAGAGGCTGATCCAGAGTCAGAGAGGTCAGAGGCTGATCCAGAGTCAGAGAGGTCAGAGGCTGATCCAGAGTCAGAGGCTGATCCAGAACCAGAGAGGTCAGAGGCTGATCCAGAGTCAGAGAGGTCAGAGGCTGATCCAGAGCGATCAGAGGCTGATCCAGAGCCAGAGAGGTCAGAGGCTGATCCAGAGTCAGAGAGATCAGAGGCTGATCCAGAGTCAGAGGCTGATCCAGAACCAGAGAGGTCAGAGGCTCATCCAGAGTCAGAGAGGTCAGAGGCTGATCCAGAGTCAGAGAGGTCAGAGGCTGATCCAGAGTCAGAGGCTGATCCAGAACCAGAGAGGTCAGAGGCTGATCCAGAGTCAGAGAGGTCAGAGGCTGATCCAGAGTCAGAGAGGTCAGAGGCTGATCCGGTCAGAGGCTGATCCAGAGTCAGAGAGGTCAGAGGCTGATCCAGAGCCAGAGAGGTCAGAGGCTGATCCAGAGCGATCAGAGGCTGATCCAGAGCCAGAGAGGTCAGAGGCTGATCCAGAGCCAGAGAGGTCAGAGGCTGATCCAGAGTCAGAGGCTGATCCAGAGTCAGAGAGGTCAGAGGCTGATCCAGAGTCAGAGGCTGATCCAGAGTCAGAGAGGTCAGAGGCTGATCCAGAGTCAGAGGCTGATCCAGAGCCAGAGACGTCCAGAGACTGATCTTATTGCAGAACAAACATGTTGTTTATTATTTATTGTTGTTGTTTTGCAGGTGCTTCTTTCCTGGCCATCACCACCATCTACGCTGAGTCTGGTTCTGGTTTCGTGGTCCCCAGTGCATCGGCGAAGGCCGGCGTTGAGGCGCTCTACAAGTCAGTCTGATCCGTGACCTTCTAGCTGTTCACGAAATGCTGCCGTTACCATGACGACATCATGATGTAGATCATGGTGGGTGTGTGGTTGTCATGGTAACACTGTTGTTGTTGTGGTGTGTCAGGTCTCTGGCTGCAGAATGGGGGCGCTACGGCCACAGGTTCAACATAATCCAGCCTGGACCAATCAAAACCAAGGTACTGGTCGTGTGACCACAGCTGCTGACATCTGTTTGCTTGCAGGTGACTGTTTGTTGTTTACCTGTTGTTTGTTTGCTGTGTTTAGGGGGCGTTCAGCCGTCTGGACCCGACCGGAGCCTTTGAGAAGGCCATGATCAGTCGAATCCCGACGGGTCGGCTGGGAAAACCAGAAGAGATCGCAAACCTGGCAGCGTACATGTGCAGCGACTACGCTACCTGGATGTCTGGAGCTGTGAGTTGAGACTGATCCTGGATCAGAGTCCATGCTGAGTACAGGTGTAACTGATCCTGGATCAGAGTCCACCCTGACCATTTGTTTGTTTTCAGGTGATCCGGTTCGATGGAGGAGAATATGTGTCGATGGCTGGAGAGTTTAATGATCTGCGCAGGGTGAGTGTCTCACTGAAACGTTTGAAACGTTTCCCTCAGAAACATGAAGTTTTACATTATGATTGTTTCCACCAACCAGCTGCAGTCGGTGTTTGTGTTGTTCTGTCCTGCTTCTTTTGGGTCACTCAGAGTTTACATAATAATAATAATGATAATAATGAAATTATTTTGGTTTGTGTCTCAGGTGACTCCAGATCAGTGGAATATCATGGAGGCGATGATCAGAAAAACTAAAGGATCCTAAAAACGCTCCGCCCTCCTGCTGATGTCATGATGATGAACAGGAAACACCACTACACACCTACTACATACTCTACGTAGTACTATGTACTGCCAGTTCCAGCAGACTGAGATATTGTCCAGCAGGACATCATGTGACTGAGGCACATGATCACTGTGCAGCTGGAACTACACTCAGTCTGACATCATACTTAGCATGAACGGTACGTTAGCATGTGATTCTGAACACAGCCACTGTTAGCCTGTTAGCTTGTAACTGCTGGACTTGTCATGTGACCAACTGCACATGCTCAGTGGAAACACAAACATGTTTGTGGCAGTTTGATAATAAAAAGTTTCTCTGGACTGTGTTTGTTTTATGTTGGACCGCTCACCTGTTGTAAGCTCGCTCGCTTTCTTTGTTTGACCTTTAAAAAACATGTAAAACTGTACTCGTTCCACCTGCGGGACCCGTTTCAGCTGTCTCCGCTCGATGTGGCTGCAACACTGAGGAAAGTAGCATCAGTTCTACAGGCAGGAAAAATTAACAGGAATAATGCTAGAGGTCTGTTATAGAACGATTTCCTACAATGTGTTGACGTGTGGATGGTAAAGATCTGTCTTAAGTCTTAAAACTTGTAGGAAGGCCCTCCGTTATCTTTACAAACTAACTTGAATAATTTTTTTATCTAAACCATCAGCCTGTCTCTTAGACCCCATCTCGACTAGTTCACTTTATACAGTCCCCTCCTAAAGTATTGGTAAGTAAGGCAAATATCTTTTGGTTTTGTTGTTCACTGAAGACATTTGGGTTTAAGATCAAAAGATGAGTAGGAGACAGAGTTTGTCCAATGGCTCTGGTTGATTTTCCTTCTTTTCTCAGCTTGACAATGCTTTTCTCCCATAGACTTCATGTTGGTTTATCCTCTTTAGTGCAGTCTTTATAGGTTTGAACCAAGGATGAAAACTTATGCTAGTCATGCAGAGCTATTTAATGTTTGGACAATCAACCTAAAAGGCAACACCTGGGCACAAGAAACATCTGTCACATGTTCAAATAGTTTTGCTCACTTGAAAAATGGGTGGGTTCAAAGGCTGGTCTGTCCTGAGTGTTTAACACATCTAGATGTGAATAACAGGAAATAAGGTAATAATAATAATCTTTTTATCTTAAACCCAAACGTCTTCAGTGAACAACAAAAACAAAAGAAATTTGCCTTACTGTTCCAGCTCATAGTACCTTACTACCCCACCAGAGCACTGCGCTCCCAGAATGCAGGGTTACTTGTGGTTCCTAGAGTCTCCAAAAGTAGACTAGGAGCCAGAGCGTTCAGCTATCAAGCTCCTCTCCTGTGGAACCAGGTTCCAGTTTGGGTTCAGGAGGCAGACACCATCTCCACATTTAAGAGTAGGCTTAAGACTTTCCTCTTTGATAGACCTGCTCTTTATGAAAAGAGACATGAGATAACTTTATAACTGTGCTATATAAATAAAATCGAATTTAATGAAAATTATTAACCACATTAATATTAGAACATTACAGTGTAGAAACCGTTAATTGTTTCTCGAGTGTTGACGTGTTCAGCATGAAAAAACAACAAACTGCATGCTTCCTTAATGTTTCATCAGTTTGTCCTGATTTTATTCAGATTTATTTAAAGGACAGTTTTAGTGAGTCAGCAGAAGCACAAACTTCAAACTCTCCTGCAGTTCACAGCAGGTGAAGCTGAGACAACATCTACAGACAGGTGTTACAACACCGTGAGGAGGGAACAGGTGGACTCTGTTGATCCGTCAGTGGGTGTTGATGCTCTGCTGCTGGCAGCGAGAGATCAGCATGGTGACAAGTTTCTGCAGAACCTCCGCCCTCATCTTACTGGTCTGAAGAACCTCCTCATGGTTCACCTTCTCCTCCCGACTGTAGTCCAGAGACACCTGCAGGATGACACAGATATGTCAACGCCGTCACACAGGTGCCACACAGGTGTAACAGGTGTCACACAGGTGTCACACAGATGTCACACAGGTGTAACAGGTGTCACACAGGTGTCACACAGATGTCACACAGGTGTAACAGATGTAACAGATGTCACACAGGTGTAACAGGTGTCACACAGGTGTAACAGGTGTCACACAGATGTCACACAGGTGTAACAGGTGTCACACAGGTGTAACAGATGTAACAGATGTCACACAGGTGTAACAGGTGTCACACAGATGTCACACAGATGTCACACAGGTGTAACAGATGTAACAGATGTCACAGGTGTAACAGGTGTCACACAGGTGTAACAGGTGTCACAGGTGTCACACAGATGTCACACAGGTGTAACAGATGTAACAGATGTCACACAGGTGTAACAGATGTAACAGATGTCACACAGGTGTAACAGGTGTCACACAGGTGTAACAGGTGTCACACAGGTGTAACAGGTGTCACAGGTGTCACACAGATGTCACACAGGTGTAACAGATGTCACACAGGTGTAACAGGTGTCACACAGGTGTAACAGGTGTCACAGGTGTCACACAGATGTCACACAGGTGTAACAGGTGTAACAGATGTCACACAGGCGTAACAGGTGTCACACAGGTGTAACAGATGTAACAGATGTCACACAGGTGTAACAGATGTAACAGATGTCATACAGGTGTAACAGGTGTCATACAGGTGTAATAGATGTCACACAGATGGCACACAGGTGTCACACAGGTGTAACAGGTGTCACACAGATGTCACACAGGTGTAACAGGTGTCACAGGTGTCACACAGATGTCACACAGGTGTAACAGATGTAACAGATGTCACACAGGCGTAACAGGTGTCACACAGGTGTAACACAGGTGTAACAGATGTAACAGATGTCACACAGGTGTAACAGATGTCATACAGGTGTAACAGGTGTCATACAGGTGTAACAGATGTCACACAGGTGTAACAGATGTAACAGATGTCATACAGGTGTAACAGGTGTCATACAGGTGTAACAGATGTCACACAGATGGCACACAGGTGTCAGATGTAACAGATGTCATACAGGTGTAACAGGTGTCATACAGGTGTAACAGATGTCACACAGATGGCACACAGGTGTCACACAGATGTAACAGATGTCACACAGATGTAACAGATGTCACAGGTGTAACAGATGTAACAGATGTCATACAGGTGTAACAGGTGTCACACAGGTGTAACAGGTGTCACACAGGTGTAACAGGTGTCATACAGATGTCACACAGGTGTAACAGATGTCATACAGGTGTAACAGGTGTCATACAGGTGTAACAGATGTCACACAGGTGTAACAGATGTAACAGATGTCACACAGGTGTAACAGGTGTAACAGGTGTCACACAGGTGTAACAGATGTCACACAGGTGTAACAGGTGTCACACAGATGTCACACAGATGTCACACAGGTGTAACAGGTGTCACACAGATGTCACACAGGTGTAACAGATGTAACAGATGTCACACAGGCGTAACAGGTGTCACACAGGTGTAACAGATGTAACAGATGTCACACAGGTGTAACAGATGTAACAGATGTCATACAGGTGTAACAGGTGTCATACAGGTGTAATAGATGTCACACAGATGGCACACAGGTGTCACACAGGTGTCACACAGATGTCACACAGGTGTAACAGATGTAACAGATGTCACACAGGTGTAACAGGTGTCACAGGTGTCACACAGATGTCACACAGGTGTAACAGATGTAACAGATGTCACACAGGTGTAACAGATGTAACAGATGTCATACAGGTGTAACAGGTGTCATACAGGTGTAACAGATGTCACACAGATGTAACAGATGTAACAGATGTCATACAGGTGTAACAGGTGTCATACAGGTGTAACAGATGTCACACAGATGGCACACAGGTGTCAGATGTAACAGATGTTATACAGGTGTAACAGGTGTCATACAGGTGTAACAGATGTCACACAGATGGCACACAGGTGTCACACAGATGTAACAGATGTCACACAGATGTAACAGATGTCACAGGTGTAACAGATGTAACAGATGTCATACAGGTGTAACAGGTGTCACACAGGTGTAACAGGTGTCATACAGATGTCACACAGGTGTAACAGATGTCATACAGGTGTAACAGGTGTCATACAGGTGTAACAGATGTCACACAGGTGTAACAGATGTAACAGATGTCACACAGGTGTAACAGGTGTCACACAGATGTCACACAGGTGTAACAGATGTCACACAGGTGTAACAGGTGTAACAGGTGTCACACAGGTGTAACAGATGTCACACAGGTGTAACAGGTGTCACACAGATGTCACACAGGTGTAACAGATGTCACATAGGTGTAACAGATGTCTCACAGGTACTACACAGGTGTAACAGATGTCACACAGGTGTAACAGATGTCACACAGGTGTAACAGATGTCACACAGGTGTCACACAGGTGTCACACAGGTGTCACACAGGTGTAACAGATGTCACACAGGTGTCACACAGGTGTCACACAGGTGTAACAGATGTCACACAGGTGTCACACAGGTGTCACACAGGTGTCACACAGGTGTCACACAGGTGTAACAGATGTCACACAGGTGTCACACAGGTGTCACACAGGTGTCACACAGGTGTAACAGATGTCACACAGGTGTCACACAGGTGTCACACAGGTGTAACAGATGTCACACAGGTGTAACAGATGTCACACAGGTGTAACAGGTGTCACATAGGTGTAACAGATGTAACAGATGTCACACAGGTGTAACAGGTGTCACACAGATGTCACACAGGTGTAACAGATGTCACATAGGTGTAACAGATGTCTCACAGGTACTACACAGGTGTAACAGATGTCACATAGGTGTAACAGATGTCTCACAGGTACTACACAGGTGTAACAGATGTCACATAGGTGTAACAGATGTAACAGATGTCACACAGGTGTAACAGATGTAACAGATGTCATACAGGTGTAACAGGTGTCATACAGGTGTAATAGATGTCACACAGATGGCACACAGGTGTCACACAGGTGTCACACAGATGTCACACAGGTGTAACAGATGTAACAGATGTCACACAGGTGTAACAGGTGTCACAGGTGTCACACAGATGTCACACAGGTGTAACAGATGTAACAGATGTCACACAGGCGTAACAGGTGTCACACAGGTGTAACACAGGTGTAACAGATGTAACAGATGTCACACAGGTGTAACAGATGTAACAGATGTCATACAGGTGTAACAGGTGTCATACAGGTGTAACAGATGTCACACAGGTGTAACAGATGTAACAGATGTCATACAGGTGTAACAGGTGTCATACAGGTGTAACAGATGTCACACAGATGGCACACAGGTGTCAGATGTAACAGATGTCATACAGGTGTAACAGGTGTCATACAGGTGTAACAGATTTCACACAGATGGCACACAGGTGTCACACAGATGTAACAGATGTCACACAGATGTAACAGATGTCACAGGTGTAACAGATGTAACAGATGTCATACAGGTGTAACAGGTGTCACACAGGTGTAACAGGTGTCATACAGATGTCACACAGGTGTAACAGATGTCATACAGGTGTAACAGGTGTCATACAGGTGTAACAGATGTCACACAGGTGTAACAGATGTAACAGATGTCACACAGGTGTAACAGGTGTCACACAGATGTCACACAGGTGTAACAGATGTCACACAGGTGTAACAGGTGTAACAGGTGTCACACAGGTGTAACAGATGTCACACAGGTGTAACAGGTGTCACACAGATGTCACACAGGTGTAACAGATGTCACATAGGTGTAACAGATGTCTCACAGGTACTACACAGGTGTAACAGATGTCACATAGGTGTAACAGGTGTAACAGATGTCACATAGGTGTAACAGATGTAACAGATGTCACATAGGTGTAACAGATGTCTCACAGGTACTACACAGGTGTAACAGATGTCACATAGGTGTAACAGGTGGCACACAGGTGTCACACAGGTGTAACAGATGTCACACAGGTGTAACAGATGTAACAGATGTCATACAGGTGTAACAGGTGTCATACAGGTGTAACAGATGTCACACAGGTGTAACAGATGTAACAGATGTCATACAGGTGTAACAGGTGTCATACAGGTGTAACAGATGTCACACAGATGGCACACAGGTGTCAGATGTAACAGATGTCATACAAGTGTAACAGGTGCCATACAGGTGTAACAGATGTCACAGGTGTAACAGATGTAACAGATGTCATACAGGTGTAACAGGTGTCACACAGGTGTCACACAGATGTCACACAGGTGTAACAGATGTAACAGATGTCACACAGGCGTAACAGGTGTCACACAGGTGTAACAGATGTAACAGATGTCACACAGGTGTAACAGATGTAACAGATGTCATACAGGTGTAACAGGTGTCATACAGGTGTAATAGATGTCACACAGATGGCACACAGGTGTCACACAGGTGTCACACAGATGTCACACAGGTGTAACAGATGTAACAGATGTCACACAGGTGTAACAGGTGTCACAGGTGTCACACAGATGTCACACAGGTGTAACAGATGTAACAGATGTCACACAGGCGTAACAGGTGTCACACAGGTGTAACACAGGTGTAACAGATGTAACAGATGTCACACAGGTGTAACAGATGTAACAGATGTCATACAGGTGTAACAGGTGTCATACAGGTGTAACAGATGTCACACAGGTGTAACAGATGTAACAGATGTCATACAGGTGTAACAGGTGTCATACAGGTGTAACAGATGTCACACAGATGGCACACAGGTGTCAGATGTAACAGATGTTATACAGGTGTAACAGGTGTCATACAGGTGTAACAGATGTCACACAGATGGCACACAGGTGTCACACAGATGTAACAGATGTCACACAGATGTAACAGATGTCACAGGTGTAACAGATGTAACAGATGTCATACAGGTGTAACAGGTGTCACACAGGTGTAACAGGTGTCACACAGGTGTAACAGGTGTCATACAGATGTCACACAGGTGTAACAGATGTCATACAGGTGTAACAGGTGTCATACAGGTGTAACAGGTGTCACACAGGTGTAACAGATGTAACAGATGTCACACAGGTGTAACAGGTGTCACACAGATGTCACACAGGTGTAACAGATGTCACACAGGTGTAACAGGTGTAACAGGTGTCACACAGGTGTAACAGATGTCACACAGGTGTAACAGGTGTCACACAGATGTCACACAGGTGTAACAGATGTCACATAGGTGTAACAGATGTCTCACAGGTACTACACAGGTGTAACAGATGTCACACAGGTGTAACAGATGTCACACAGGTGTCACACAGGTGTCACACAGGTGTCACACAGGTGTAACAGATGTCACACAGGTGTCACACAGGTGTCACACAGGTGTAACAGATGTCACACAGGTGTAACAGGTGTCATACAGGTGTAATAGATGTCACACAGATGGCACACAGGTGTCACACAGGTGTCACACAGATGGCACACAGGTGTAACAGATGTCACAGGTGTAACAGATGTAACAGATGTCATACAGGTGTAACAGGTGTCACACAGGTGTAACAGGTGTCACACAGGTGTAACAGGTGTCATACAGATGTCACACAGGTGTAACAGATGTCATACAGGTGTAACAGGTGTCATACAGGTGTAACAGATGTCACACAGGTGTAACAGATGTAACAGATGTCACACAGGTGTAACAGGTGTCACACAGATGTCACACAGGTGTAACAGATGTCACACAGGTGTAACAGGTGTAACAGGTGTCACACAGGTGTAACAGATGTCACACAGGTGTAACAGGTGTCACACAGATGTCACACAGGTGTAACAGATGTCACATAGGTGTAACAGATGTCTCACAGGTACTACACAGGTGTAACAGATGTCACATAGGTGTAACAGGTGTAACAGATGTCACATAGGTGTAACAGATGTAACAGATGTCACATAGGTGTAACAGATGTCTCACAGGTACTACACAGGTGTAACAGATGTCACATAGGTGTAACAGGTGGCACACAGGTGTCACACAGGTGTAACAGATGTCACACAGGTGTAACAGATGTAACAGATGTCATACAGGTGTAACAGGTGTCATACAGGTGTAACAGATGTCACACAGGTGTAACAGATGTAACAGATGTCATACAGGTGTAACAGGTGTCATACAGGTGTAACAGATGTCACACAGATGGCACACAGGTGTCAGATGTAACAGATGTCATACAGGTGTAACAGGTGCCATACAGGTGTAACAGATGTCACAGGTGTAACAGATGTAACAGATGTCATACAGGTGTAACAGGTGTCACACAGGTGTAACAGGTGTCATACAGATGTCACACAGGTGTAACAGATGTCATACAGGTGTAACAGGTGTCATACAGGTGTAACAGATGTCACACAGGTGTAACAGATGTAACAGATGTCACACAGGTGTAACAGGTGTCACACAGATGTCACACAGGTGTAACAGATGTCACACAGGTGTAACAGGTGTAACAGGTGTCACACAGGTGTAACAGATGTCACACAGGTGTAACAGGTGTCACACAGATGTCACACAGGTGTAACAGATGTCACATAGGTGTAACAGATGTCTCACAGGTACTACACAGGTGTAACAGATGTCACATAGGTGTAACAGATGTAACAGATGTCACATAGGTGTAACAGATGTCTCACAGGTACTACACAGGTGTAACAGATGTCACATAGGTGTAACAGATGTCTCACAGGTACTACACAGGTGTAACAGATGTCACATAGGTGTAACAGGTGGCACACAGGTGTCACACAGGTGTAACAGATGTAACAGATGTCACATAGGTGTAACAGGTGTCTCACAGGTACTACACAGGTGTAACAGATGTCACATAGGTGTAACAGATGTCTCACAGGTACTACACAGGTGTAACAGATGTCACATAGGTGTAACAGATGTAACAGATGTCACATAGGTGTAACAGATGTAACAGATGTCACATAGGTGTAACAGATGTCTCACAGGTACTACACAGGTGTAACAGATGTCACATAGGTGTAACAGATGTCTCACAGGTACTACACAGGTGTAACAGATGTCACATAGGTGTAACAGATGTCTCACAGGTACTACACAGGTGTAACAGATGTCACATAGGTGTAACAGATGTAACAGATGTCACATAGGTGTAACAGATGTCTCACAGGTACTACACAGGTGTAACAGATGTCACATAGGTGTAACAGATGTCTCACAGGTACTACACAGGTGTAACAGATGTCACATAGGTGTAACAGGTGGCACACAGGTGTCACACAGGTGTAACAGATGTCACACAGGTGTAACAGATGTAACAGATGTCATAAAGGTGTAACAGGTGTCATACAGGTGTAACAGATGTCACACAGGTGTAACAGATGTAACAGATGTCATACAGGTGTAACAGGTGTCATACAGGTGTAACAGATGTCACACAGATGGCACACAGGTGTCAGATGTAACAGATGTCATACAGGTGTAACAGGTGTCATACAGGTGTAACAGATGTCACATAGGTGTAACAGATGTAACAGATGTCACACAGGTGTAACAGGTGTCACACAGGTGTAACAGATGTCACATAGGTGTAACAGGTGTCACACAGATGTCACACACGTGTAACAGATGTCACATAGGTGTAACAGATGTCTCACAGGTACTACACAGGTGTAACAGATGTCACATAGGTGTAACAGATGTAACAGATGTCACATAGGTGTAACAGATGTCTCACAGGTACTACACAGGTGTAACAGATGTCACATAGGTGTAACAGATGTCTCACAGGTACTACACAGGTGTAACAGATGTCACATAGGTGTAACAGATGTAAAAGATGTCACATAGGTGTAACAGATGTCTCACAGGTACTACACAGGTGTAACAGATGTCACATAGGTGTAACAGATGTCTCACAGGTACTACACAGGTGTAACAGATGTCACATAGGTGTAACAGGTGGCACAAAGGTGTCACACAGGTGTAACAGATGTAACAGATGTCACACAGGTGTAACAGATGTCTCACAGGTACTACACAGGTGTAACAGATGTCACATAGGTGTAACAGATGTCTCACAGGTACTACACAGGTGTAACAGATGTCACATAGGTGTAACAGATGTAACAGATGTCACATAGGTGTAACAGATGTAACAGATGTCACATAGGTGTAACAGATGTCTCACAGGTACTACACAGGTGTAACAGATGTCACATAGGTGTAACAGATGTCTCACAGGTACTACACAGGTGTAACAGATGTCACATAGGTGTAACAGATGTAACAGATGTCACATAGGTGTAACAGATGTCTCACAGGTACTACACAGGTGTAACAGATGTCACATAGGTGTAACAGATGTCTCACAGGTACTACACAGGTGTAACAGATGTCACATAGGTGTCACACAGGTGTAACACAGGTGTCACACAGGTGTAACAGATGTAACACAGGTGTAACAGATGTAACAGATGTCATACAGGTGTAACAGGTGTCATACAGGTGTAACAGATGTCACACAGATGGCATACAGGTGTAACAGATGTCACACAGATGGCACACAGGTGTAACAGGTGTCATACAGGTGTAACAGATGTCACAGGTGTAACAGATGTAACAGATGTCATACAGGTGTAACAAGTGTCACACAGGTGTAACAGGTGTCATACAGATGTCACACAGGTGTAACAGATGTCATACAGGTGTAACAGGTGTCATACAGGTGTAACAGATGTCACACAGGTGTAACAGATGTCACACAGGTGTAACAGATGTAACAGATGTCACACAGGTGTAACAGGTGTCACACAGATGTCACACAGGTGTAACAGATGTCACACAGGTGTAACAGGTGTAACAGGTGTCACACAGGTGTAACAGATGTCACACAGGTGTAACAGGTGTCACACAGATGTCACACAGGTGTAACAGATGTCACATAGGTGTAACAGATGTCTCACAGGTACTACACAGGTGTAACAGATGTCACATAGGTGTAACAGATGTAACAGATGTCACATAGGTGTAACAGATGTCTCACAGGTACTACACAGGTGTAACAGATGTCACATAGGTGTAACAGATGTCTCACAGGTACTACACAGGTGTAACAGATGTCACATAGGTGTAACAGATGTAACAGATGTCACATAGGTGTAACAGATGTCTCACAGGTACTACACAGGTGTAACAGATGTCACATAGGTGTAACAGATGTCTCACAGGTACTACACAGGTGTAACAGATGTCACATAGGTGTAACAGGTGGCACACAGGTGTCACACAGGTGTAACAGATGTCACACAGGTGTAACAGATGTAACAGATGTCACACAGATGTCACACAGGTGTAACAGATGTAACAGATGTCACATAGGTGTAACAGATGTCTCACAGGTACTACACAGGTGTAACAGATGTCACACAGGTGTAACAGATGTCACACAGGTGTAACAGATGTCACACAGGTGTAACAGATGTAACAGATGTCACACAGGTGTAACAGATGTAACAGATGTCACACAGGTGTAACAGATGTAACAGATGTCACACAGATGTAACAGATGTAACAGATGTCACATAGGTGTAACAGATGTCTCACAGGTACTACACAGGTGTAACAGATGTCACATAGGTGTAACAGATGTAACAGATGTCACATAGGTGTAACAGATGTCTCACAGGTACTACACAGGTGTAACAGATGTCACATAGGTGTAACAGATGTCTCACAGGTACTACACAGGTGTAACAGATGTCACATAGGTGTAACAGGTGGCACACAGGTGTCACATAGGTGTAACAGATGTCACACAGGTCTAACAGATGTAACAGATGTCACACAGATGTCACACAGGTGTAACAGATGTAACAGATGTCACATAGGTGTAACAGATGTCTCACAGGTACTACACAGGTGTAACAGATGTCACACAGGTGTAACAGATGTAACAGATGTCACACAGGTGTAACAGATGTCACACAGGTGTAACAGGTGTAACAGGTGTCACACAGGTGTAACAGATGTCACACAGGTGTAACAGATGTAACAGATGTCACACAGGTGTAACAGATGTCACACAGGTGTAACAGATGTAACAGATGTCACACAGGTGTAACAGATGTCACACAGGTGTCACACAGGTGTAACAGATGTCACACAGGTGTCACACAGGTGTCACACAGGTGTAACAGATGTCACACAGGTGTCACACAGGTGTCACACAGGTGTAACAGATGTCACACAGGTGTCACACAGGTGTAACAGATGTCACACAGGTGTAACAGGTGTCACATAGGTGTAACAGATGTAACAGATGTCACACAGGTGTAACAGGTGTCACACAGATGTCACACAGGTGTAACAGATGTCACATAGGTGTAACAGATGTCTCACAGGTACTACACAGGTGTAACAGATGTCACATAGGTGTAACAGATGTAACAGATGTCACATAGGTGTAACAGATGTCTCACAGGTACTACACAGGTGTAACAGATGTCACATAGGTGTAACAGATGTCTCACAGGTACTACACAGGTGTAACAGATGTCACATAGGTGTAACAGATGTCTCACAGGTACTACACAGGTGTAACAGATGTCACATAGGTGTAACAGGTGGCACACAGGTGTCACACAGGTGTAACAGATGTCACACAGGTGTAACAGATGTAACAGATGTCACACAGATGTCACACAGGTGTAACAGATGTAACAGATGTCACATAGGTGTAACAGATGTCTCACAGGTACTACACAGGTGTAACAGATGTCACACAGGTGTAACAGATGTAACAGATGTCGCACAGGTGTAACAGGTGGCACACAGGTGTCACACAGGTGTAACAGATGTCACACAGGTGTAACAGATGTAACAGATGTCACACAGGTGTAACAGATGTAACAGATGTCACACAGGTGTAACAGATGTCACACAGGTGTAACAGATGTAACAGATGTCACACAGGTGTAACAGATGTCACACAGGTGTAACAGATGTCACAGATGTCACACAGGTGTCACACAGATGTCACACAGGTGTCACACAGGTGTCACACAGATGTCACACAGGTGTCACACAGGTGTCACACAGGTGTCACACAGATGTCACACAGGTGTCACACAGGTGTCACACAGGTGTCACACAGATGTAACAGATGTCATACAGGTGTAACAGGTGTCATACAGGTGTAACAGATGTCACACAGGTGTAACAGATGTAACAGATGTCATACAGGTGTAACAGGTGTCATACAGGTGTAACAGATGTCACACAGATGGCACACAGGTGTCAGATGTAACAGATGTCATACAGGTGTAACAGGTGTCATACAGGTGTAACAGATGTCACACAGATGGCACACAGGTGTCACACAGATGTAACAGATGTCACAGGTGTAACAGATGTAACAGATGTCATACAGGTGTAACAGGTGTCATACAGGTGTAACAGATGTCACACAGGTGTAACAGGTGTAACAGGTGTCACACAGGTGTAACAGGTGTCATACAGATGTCACACAGGTGTAACAGATGTCATACAGGTGTAACAGGTGTCATACAGGTGTAACAGATGTCACACAGGTGTAACAGATGTCACATAGGTGTAACAGATGTAACAGATGTCACATAGGTGTAACAGATGTCTCACAGGTACTACACAGGTGTAACAGATGTCACATAGGTGTAACAGATGTCACACAGGTGTAACAGGTGTCACACAGATGTCACACAGGTGTAACAGATGTCACATAGGTGTAACAGATGTCTCACAGGTACTACACAGGTGTAACAGATGTCACACAGGTGTAACAGGTGTCACACAGATGTCACACAGGTGTAACAGATGTCACATAGGTGTAACAGATGTCTCACAGGTACTACACAGGTGTAACAGATGTCACATAGGTGTAACAGATGTAACAGATGTCACATAGGTGTAACAGATGTCTCACAGGTACTACACAGATGTAACAGATGTCACATAGGTGTAACAGATGTCTCACAGGTACTACACAGGTGTAACAGATGTCACATAGGTGTAACAGATGTAACAGATGTCACATAGGTGTAACAGATGTCTCACAGGTACTACACAGGTGTAACAGATGTCACATAGGTGTAACAGATGTAACAGATGTCACATAGGTGTAACAGATGTCTCACAGGTACTACACAGGTGTAACAGATGTCACATAGGTGTAACAGATGTCTTACAGGTACTACACAGGTGTAACAGATGTCACATAGGTGTAATAGATGTAACAGATGTCACACAGGTGTAACAGATGTCACACAGGTGTAACAGATGTAACAGATGTCACACAGGTGTAACAGATGTAACAGATGTCACACAGGTGTAACAGATGTAACAGATGTAACAGATGTAACAGATGTCACATAGGTGTAATAGATGTAACAGATGTCACACAGGTGTAACAGATGTCACACAGGTGTAACAGATGTAACAGATGTCACACAGGTGTAACAGATGTAACAGATGTCACACAGGTGTAACAGATGTCACACAGGTGTAACAGATGTAACAGATGTCACACAGGTGTAACAGATGTAACAGATGTCACACAGGTGTAACAGATGTCACACAGGTGTCACACAGGTGTAACAGATGTCACACAGGTGTCACACAGGTGTAACAGATGTCACACAGGTGTCACACAGGTGTAACAGATGTCACACAGGTGTCACACAGGTGTCACACAGGTGTAACAGATGTCACACAGGTGTCACACAGGTGTAACAGATGTCACACAGGTGTAACAGGTGTAACAGGTGTCACACAGGTGTAACAGATGTCACACAGGTGTAACAGGTGTCACACAGATGTCACACAGGTGTAACAGATGTCACATAGGTGTAACAGATGTCTCACAGGTACTACACAGGTGTAACAGATGTCACATAGGTGTAACAGATGTAACAGATGTCACATAGGTGTAACAGATGTCTCACAGGTGTAACAGATGTCACATAGGTGTAACAGATGTCTCACAGGTACTACACAGGTGTAACAGATGTCACATAGGTGTAACAGATGTCTCACAGGTACTACACAGGTGTAACAGATGTCACATAGGTGTAACAGATGTCACATAGGTGTAACAGATGTCTCACAGGTACTACACAGGTGTAACAGATGTCACACAGGTGTAACAGATGTCACATAGGTGTAACAGATGTCTCACAGGTACTACACAGGTGTAACAGATGTCACATAGGTGTAACAGGTGGCACACAGGTGTCACACAGGTGTAACAGATGTCACACAGGTGTAACAGATGTCACACAGGTGTAACAGATGTAACAGATGTCACACAGATGTCACACAGGTGTAACAGATGTAACAGATGTCACATAGGTGTAACAGATGTCTCACAGGTACTACACAGGTGTAACAGATGTCACACAGGTGTAACAGATGTAACAGATGTCACACAGGTGTAACAGGTGGCACACAGGTGTCACACAGGTGTAACAGATGTCACACAGGTGTAACAGATGTAACAGATGTCACACAGGTGTAACAGATGTAACAGATGTCACACAGGTGTAACAGATGTCACACAGGTGTAACAGATGTAACAGATGTCACACAGGTGTAACAGATGTCACACAGGTGTAACAGATGTAACAGGTGTCACACAGGTGTAACAGATGTCACACAGGTGTCACACAGGTGTCACACAGGTGCCACACAGGTGTAACAGATGTCACACAGGTGTCACACAGGTGTAACAGATGTCACACAGGTGTAACAGATGTAACAGATGTCACACAGGTGTCACAAAGGTGTAACAGATGTAACAGATGTCACACAGGTGTCACAAAGGTGTAATAGGTGTCTGCTACTGCTGTTATAATTTAAAATCTGACCATGTTGGTGATGAGGGACAGACCAAGAACTCTGAGTCCACAGTGCTTCGCCACCGTCACTTCAGGAACTGTACTCATACCTGAGGAGGAGGACAGAATGTGAAAAGAGAATTTGAATGAGAATACATTTATTCACCTTATTAAGTTCTCTTATTAAGTTTGCATTTTTCTGAACTGATTGAGTAATTGATTGTTGATATTTAAGGAAAGTCAACCAGATAACAAGGAACCCTGAAATGTTCTCAAGGACCCAGACAACCATCAGGTTTCCCCACTACAACTCCCAGAAGCCCCTGCTGCTGTAACAGGTCATCAAAGGTGTGAGTATGGAAGGACACAAACTGAGACACAGTTCTCTGGTTAAGAGAATGAGACTAATGAGACTCAGTAAGACTCGTCAGTTATCAACGAGCTCACCAGGAAGACCCCTTCTCGATGAAGACAGGCTGTCCATCTGCCCGTCTGCCTCTCTTGTTGTCTTACCCACAGAGTCACAGCCCAGGATCAGAAGCATTCTGGCCTCAGCGATGGTTTCAAAGTTCGGTCCGCTCACCATGCAGTAAACTCCCTCTCTGATGAAGTCACTGCAGCCCAGCTCAGAGCCCACATCGACCGCCAGCCGCCGCAGATCCTTACTGTACGCATCGGACATACAGGGAAACCTGATCCCAAACCTACAGAGAGACAGACAGGCCGTCAGACAGGCGGGCTGAGAGACAGACAAGGAAACCCGATCCCAAACCTACAGAGTCAGACAGTCTCACCGCTCGTCGTTGGGTCCAAACAGTGGATGTTGTCCAGCGAATCCCGGCAGGTTGATGTGGTCTTTGATGATCATGATGTCACCGACTTTGAAGTCCGGACAGATTCCTCCGGAGGCGTTCGTCACCAGAATAGACTCCACCCCCATCAGCTTAAAGATCCTGACGGGGAAGGTCACCTGAGAGAAGTCAACAGTCAGCGTTATGGTAGATATGCTGGTTCTGGTCTGCCCTTGGATCTCCTGCTCCACAGGGAGGAGTCCAGGAAGACCCTGACCAGATGCTGAACCAACTCAGCTGCCTCCTCAACAGGAAGGAGCAGTTGTTCCTAACCTCAACTCTCTGTTACTACCCAGAGACCAGGAGCACACCTGAGACCTGGAAGAGATCCACTGGTAAACTGACAGCTGCTCCCTTCTCACCACTACAGACCAGTAGAGACACAGACCTCCATCTGACCCTCACTGGTCAATGAGACCCTGACGGACTCGACCTCGGCTCGGAGCTGCGTCACTCCAACCTGTGTGTGTCAGATAAGGTCCCCGAGTTTGGTGAATATCAGCCATTGCAAACGTAAGATATCACATAAAATCCAGTTTTTGCATTTGGTTATAATTTGCTATAGTTAGCTTATAATGAGGACGTTTTTTAGCTGATCAAAATTCCTTCTACAAACTTTTAGCGGCTTGGTCCAGAGATCGTCTGTGCCAAGTTTCGTGGTGATCGGACCTGTGGCTTCAGAGGAGTTAAATTAAAATAGGTTTTTCAATTTTCAATGTTTTTCAGTTTTTGCAATGTAGCAGAAAAAAAGTCCAGACGGAAATGGGCGTGGCCTATGCCAGGAGATTCAGCTCGATCCCCCGTACGTGTGGATATGAGGTTTTTGATATACACCTTCGTAGGCGGGAGTTCCAAGCCCAAACGCGTTGACCTTGCTTATAGCGCACCCTAGAGGTAGAAGTGTGCGGATTTTATTACAATTACGATTACAATTACGATTACAATAGGGTTCCCAGCCGCGCCGCTGGTACTGGGAACCCGCGATGCTTTGCAGTCGCGGTTCCCAGCCCACTCGGGCTTGGACCCCTAATAACAGACATTAATTAGGCTTCTTTACTGCAAACTTTAAATGTTTCTGACATGGATTTATTTCAGTATTGTGTAATGATGTCTGATGAAGAAAACACTGAAACATTTCACAGACAGTCACAGACCGTCTGTACTGTTAGCTTCAGCCGTTTTCTCGCTCAGACGTGGCGGTTAAATAAACTGGAAATATGAACTGGCCGAACGTTAGATGACACGCGGTGTAACGTTACGTTACCATGACAGCAGCGGGACTTTTAATATGAAGGCGATAAAGAAACACTTGATGATAACGTGCCACGCTCATGGAGACAGAAAGGAAACAGGATCTGCGGTGCTGCCGTCAGCGCTGAGGGATACTTTGGCTTCACGTATTCGTGGAAAGCAGCTGTGCTACATGAAGCTGTTTCCAGTTCACAGAGCTCACGGAGCAGCACGCCCAACCTTTAGATGGTCGAATTCAGCTCCCACAGCATACTGGCTAAAATGGACATGAACACTTGTGGTCCTTGTTAGTGTTTTTGGGTTGGACTCACCTGACAGAGGGAGTAACCTTCGTACAGGTGGAAGTGACCCTGCATGAAGACACAGGAAGTGTCCTCGATCGTCCCAAACACCAGACAGCCTTCATGACCCGCGACTGAGAGACAGATGTTACATCAGAGAGAGAAAGATCATTTCAGAAATTGTGGGCGGGGCAGACTCACCTGTGCTGACGGGGAAGTTGGGGATGTCCTGATACCTGAAGGTCTGTTTGTTGGCTGCTCCGTCGGCCAGCAGACCGAGTCCCGAACCACAGATCACTGCAACCTTCGGACGGTGACTCGTGTGGTTCAGCAGCCACTCGGTGGTCAGTTTGTAGTCCTCAAAGGAGCAGCAGCTGGGGGGGAGGAGAGGAAACTGTATACTGCAACACGTGTGACAGGTACATGTGTGTCGATACCAAAACACATCTGGAACGAATTCATCTGCAGCAGCCCGTCCTCACCAGCTAACGTCCGGACAGGTTGATTATTGTACAGCTTATTGTGACCCATGATTAAAGCGTTTTTAGGGACCTCTAGTGGCCGCACGACGGTAGCAACGGAGGAACTCAGGGACGTATTATAAATAGTAACATAGTCCGTGTAAAGAGGGAGGATGGGGTGGTGGACGGGTCAAACCCGGACTTTCACACAGGAGAACGGCTTTCGAGTCCCGTGTGAAACCAAGTGCAGTTATTTTGAGTTTTAAGCTAAGTTAGATTCTGACTTCCATCACATGACTTCTGTAACTTTACTTACTTTTGATCCAAACGATGATCTTCCTAAATCTAACCAAACTCACGTCACATGACTTACATTACATCCGGTAAGCCGCTGGACAGATTCGGAAAATGTGTCATTTGATTTCCATCGTCCACATATGTCGTTTCCAGACACTTGAAAACTGACTCATTTTGTTGTTTAGGTATGAGGTATGTTGTTTGCAGATCTGGACATAGTTTAAATGTGAGATTTAGAAAATCGGCTGCAGTAGTCTAACCCTAACCCTATTTCCACACAGTGAAATATAACTATAGTATGATTCTTTAATATGGAATAGATGTCTGTTTGAACCAAGACGCCTTTTTAACTGTATATCATCAAAATCATTATAACTGTGTCTGTGACTTTAAACCACAGGTTTATGAGTAAATGACGTCTGTTTGATTTTCATCTTCAGTTGCTGCCCCCAGCATTTAGTCTCCGTCAGGTTACAGCTGAATAAAGATATTTAAGAATCAAGTGTAAGGAAACTGTAGTCCGGTCGATGCTGAACAAGCTAGGCTGCATGTAATAGTGTTCATGGATTCACTCCTGGTTTTTAAGTCCCCTTTGGCACGCCTTCATATTTCTAACTCCACTGGATTAAAATAAGTTTCTCTTATTTAGCTGTCGCTATGTTGAATCATCGTTTTATGAAAATAAAGCTTTGAAGTACTGATAATCATGCTCTAAGTGACACTTCAGAGATGATTAACAAACAGCTTTGATCTTCAGAGCAGACATAAAGAAAAGTGAGCCGACAGCCGATTTTCACTGAAGAAACTGTAAAAACTGGAGTTGAACTGCAGCTCAGGTCCAAAGATCCGATCTTTACTGTTCAACAAGCAGACTGATTGCAAGATTAAAGCTAAACGTATCTAGTTTCTGATAATAATGATCATAAAAGTTACTGACGACATGTTTTTCCTTTAAAGGCCCTGATGTGTGAAATATTTAAACTTTTCCTCTTTCAGTTTCTTTCTGTCCGTTTGTCTGAACTCTGAGCTGAAAGCTGCATTTCTTATGTTAATGTATGAATATAATAATAATACAGCGGTAAAAGTAGTACTAGTAAAAGTAGAAATACCATATCCTACAAATATTCTATTAAAAGTAAAAGTGAATTTACAGTGGTCTCTCACTCTTCCAGCGAGGAGTGAAGAGGCCAATCGGGTCTTCTCCAGAAACCTGCCAGTTATATAGAAAGCCCTGCAGACTCCTAAAGGAACGTTTCCCACATCTTTAGCCGCCCGTCTCACTCTAGCTGACTAATGGTTAAAAAGCCCCTCCAGCCAGTTTTAACTGCCGTTTTTGGTTAACGTTCTTTCTCAAACAGAGAATGGGGGTGTGGTTAATAGTCAGACGTAATCAATTACCATGATAATCAAAAAATGACGGGCTGGAGTGTTCACTAACGACATGCTGTGTTAACATCACTACACTGTAAAGTTTAGTCCACTTCACTGTCTGGCAGGAGTAACTATTACGTACCATGATAGAAACTAATGTGCGATAGCTGATAACTAATCAGCTGTTATCAATCATACCACCTTTTCTGCCATCTGTCCTCCAACACTGCACGCACAGATGCCGTAATGAGAATGAACAGCACACTAAACCAAGAGGACGAAAATAAAATGAAGACCCTCTGTTAGCTAACTTTCTGCAATAACTATGCTAGCTAACTACAACTTAGTTAACTTAGCTAACTAAACTAGAAAGAGGTTTCTTCTTCTTCTTCTTCTTCTTCTTCTTCTTCTTTAGGGTTTAATGGCGGTTGGCAAACCAGTTTAACGGTGCATTACCGCCACAAGCTGGACTGGAGTGTGGAACGAGAGATTAAGCAGGAAATAAATGAAATAAACAAAACAAAAAAACAAACAAAACAAACAAAAACAAACATAAATTAAATTCTTTTTCCTAACTCAGTTTCTTTAAGAAACTTAATTATATGACAATATATCTGGCCTGCTGTTTTCCCCAAGAGACCTGTCAATGAGATATCATGATGTTTTGCCTTCCGTAATGACTGAAACAGGCGTTCCCTCTTGATAGTGTATCTCCTACACTGAAGGAGAACATGTTCAACCGTTTCTAGTTGGTTACAATATATACATTTCCCAGTTGGGTGCTTACCTATTTTATATAACGAAAGGTTGAGACCTGTATGTCCTATTCTCAGACGAGTGATTATATTTTCTTCCCTACGTTTCCAGCCCACCGTCCTTCCGGCACCAACCTGTCTCTGTACATCATATAGGTGCCTTCCAGTTTCACTATTGTCCCAATGCCAAACTGACTGTGCATAGGTCCTGAGAAATGTCTTAGCTTCATCTTTAGTTAATGGGGTTTTTAGGTCTACATGTTTGATTCTGAGTGTTCCTTTGGCCAGAATATCCACCTGCTCATTTCCCTCCACACCAACATGAGCAGGAACCCAAAGGAAGCATGTGGATAATCCTTTTAGCTCCATCCTGTACAATATAAGGAATATGTCATTGAGGATTTTGGATCTAAATGATGATTTGCCAGATTTAATACTCATTAGAGCAGACAAGCTATCAGATGCAATGACAGTATTATTTGTTTCCCTCTCTTCTATCCACTGCAGGGCCAGTACTATTGCAGTCAACTCTGTGGTATACACTGATCTGATATTCTTTTCTTGATATATGACTCACTTGCTGGGATATAGACTGCTGCACCTGCACGCCCTGTATCAGGATCTTTGGAGCCGTCTGTGAATATAAACATGGAGTCTGAAAAATGTAAATCAAAGTAATTCTGTACTATACTGCATGCTGGAAGTTTCTTTGACAAATCCTTCAATTCCTGCTGTATGTTTAGGTCTACACTTGGTGTTGGGAATAACCAGGGAGGAATGGAAGACTGTGACACTGTAGGGCTGTAATCTAATTGTCGTAATCCTATGACTTCTGCCTTTGCATCACCAATCCACCCAAAACTTGTGAAATTTGTCTCGTTGTGTTCCCAGCAGTCTGTTAAGAGACTCTTGGCAGGATGAGAATCACATTGCCCCTGGAGATTAACCCAGTATGCCAACATTAACTTTACTCGCCTGATTCTTAACGGCATCTCTCCCATTTCTACCTGCATTGCTGACACCGGAGAAGTTCTGACTGATCCACTGCAAATTCTCAAGGCCTGAGCTTTTAATACATCCAACTTCTTAAGGTTTGATTCTGCTGCTGACATGTACGCTACACATCCAGTCAAAAACGGATCTCATGGAGTGCCCAGTAAATATTTTGTAGAGCTGCTCTGCTTGCTCCCCACTCTTGTCCTGACAGACAACGAAGTATATTGATGACCTTTTTACACTTAACTTTGTCTAAATGAGTATTCCAGGTGAGCTTCTCATCAAACCAAACCCCAAGAAATTTAATTGTTTTGACTTGCTCAAGCGGTTGTTCATATAACTTCATGGAAATCGGCGTGACTTTATGCCGCCTTGAGAAACAGATCACTTGTGTTTTTGCAACAGATAACTTGAATCCCCATTTATTTGCCCATTTTTCCACAGCAGCTATTGCAGCTTGCATTTTCTTACTGACGTGCAACACATTGCGGCCTCTTACCCACAGAGCCCCGTCATCTGCGGACAAAGATTTCCCTACGCTTTGTTCAACCTGAGAGAAGATGTCATTTATCAATTTGTTGAACAACAATAGCCTGCACACGCTACCTTGTGGAGTTCCATTTTCCACCTTATATACACTGGAGTATTCTGCGCCAACTCTTACTTGCATTTCCCTGTCAAATAGAAAGTTCATAACCTAATTATATGTTCTACCACCAATATCCAATGACTTCAATTTAATAAGTAACCCTTCTTTCCAGAGCATATCATATGCTTTTTCAACGTCAAAAAATACAGCTATCAGTATTTCTTTGTTGGTCTGTGCTTTCCTGATGTCCGATTCTAAGCACAGTACTGAATCCATTGTATTCGGACCTCTACGGACCTCTACGGAACCCACTCTGGTACGGGTACAGAAGAGCTTCATTCTCTAGGAAGTATGTTAAACGCTCGGTGACCATTCGTTCTATAATTTTGCACAAGTGTGAGGTTAATGCAGTAGGTCTATAACTGGAGGGGTCTGACTGATCTTTTCCTGGTTTTGGAATGGGCACTATTATTGCTCGTTTCCAAGCTAAAGGAAGTTGGCCAACATCCCAAACTTTATTAAACAAACCCAACACCGTGTCATGTGTGCCAACATTCCATAACATACAGCGTCCTTCCCTGGACTGGTCTGACGAGCACTCGTAATTGCTCTTCTTAGCTCAAACATATTAAACAGTAGATCTAATGGATCTCCTGACACCTCCCTTTTCTCTGTTATTTTGGGATTCTCCATTACGATTTTTCTCTCCTCACTGCCTAGCCTCATCTGTGAGATCACACGAACTATGAACCCTTTCAAATGTTTGTGCAAGAAGTTCCGCCTTTTCTAAGTTATTGACAGCCATTTTATTCCCAGTGTTCAACACTGGCATCTCATAATTTCTTCTAATCATGCCCCACACATCTGACAGCTGTACTTCCCTTCCAATAGTGCTACAGTACTGCCTCCAAAATGTTCGTTTTTGTGTTCTAATTGTCCTCCTTACTATTGCTTGGGCCCCTTTATACTGGATCAATGCATCCTGAGAATGATGTTTCTTGAGTTCTCTAAATGCTTTATTCCTGGCCTTTATGGCTTTACTACAGTTGTCATTCCACCAGGGTACACTCTTGGTCCGTTTAGTTCCTGTACTCTTAGGGATTGTTTCCTCAGCAGATTGAATAATCTCATTAACTATTGTACTGTTGATTATGTTTACATCTGTCTGGTTCTCCTCTTTGAGTTTCTTGAATCTGTTTGTACTGATCTTTTGAAAAACATCCCAGTTAGCATTTCCCAATTTCCATCTGGGAGTTTTCTTCCCCTCATCATAAAAACCTTCAATGCCAACTTTAGTTACCACAGGGTAGTGATCACTTCCTATTGTGGTATATTTGATCACGCTCCATGTGCTTAAACCTGCTATTTCACTAGACACCAGTGTTAAATCAAGCGCTGCCTCTGTGTTTTGCACACTACTGTATCGTGTTCCTTCCCCATTATTAATACATACCAAACAGTGATTATCTATAAATTCTTCAGCTACTACCACCATTTAAATCTGTTTTATTGCTACCCCATAGTGAATTATGTGAATTGAAATTCCCACACCATATCACGTTATCTTGCAATACTCCTCCTACATCCTCTAGTATATCTAGACTTATTTTCCCCACAAGGATTATAGTAATTATTATGCCAATATTACCTCTATTAGTCCATACCTTAACCGCAATTGATTCATGATCTGTGCTTATACGTATAACCTTATACAGTGAGGAAAATAAGTATTTGAACACCCTGCTATTTTGCAAGTTCTCCCAATTAGAAATCACGGAGGGGTCTGAAATTGTCATCGTAGGTGCATGTCCACTGTGAGAGACATAATCTAAAAAAAAAAAAATCCAGAAATCACAATGTATGATTTTTTAACTATTTATTTGTATGATACAGCTGCAAATAAGTATTTGAACACCTGAGAAAATCAATGTTAATATTTGGTACAGACAGTTACAGAGGTCAAATGTTTCCTGTAGTTTTTCAGCAGGTTTGCACTGCAGGAGGGATTTTGGCCCACTCCTCCACACAGATCTTCTCTAGATCAGTCAGGTTTCTGGGCTGTCGCTGAGAAACACGGAGTTTGAGCTCCCTCCAAAGATTCTCTATTGGGTTTAGGTCTGGAGACTGAACCTTGATATGCTTCTTACAGAGCCACTCCTTGGTTATCCTGGCTGTGTGCTTCAGGTCATTGTCATGTTGGAAGACCCAGCCTCAACCCATCTTCAATGCTCTAACTGAGGGAAGGAGGTTGTTCCCCAGAATCTGGCAATACATGGCCCCGGTCCTCCTCTCCTTAATACAGTGCAGTCGCCCTGTCCCATGTACAGAAAAACACCCCCAAAGCATGATGCTACCACCCCCATGCTTCACAGTAGGGATGGTGTTCTTGGGATGGTGCTCATCATTCTTCTTCCTCCAAACACGGTTAGTGGAATTATGACCAAAAAGTTCTATTTTGGTCTCATCTGACCACATGACTTTCTCCCATGACTCCTCTGGATCATCCAAATGGTCATTGGCAAACTGAAGACAGGCCTTGACATGTGCTGGTTTAAGCAGGGGAACCTTCCGTGCCATGCGTAATTTCAAACCATGACGTCTTGGTGTATTACCAACAGTAACCTTGGAAACGGTGGTCCCGGCTCTTTTCAGGTCATTGACCGGCTCCTCCCGTGTAGTTCTGGGCTGATTTCTCACCTTTCTTAGGATCATTGAGACCCCACGAGGTGAGATCTTGCATGGAGCCCCGGTCCGAGGGAGATTGACAGTCATGTTTAGCTTCTTCCATTTTCTAATGATTGCTCCAACAGTGGACCTTTTTTCACCAAGCTGCTTGGCAATTTCCCCGTAGCCCTTTCCAGCCTTGTGGAGGTGTACAATTTTGTCTCTAGTGTTTTGGACAGCTCTTTGGTCTTGGCCATGTTAGTAGTTGGATTCTTACTGATTGTATGGGGTGGACAGGTGTCTTTATGCAGCTAACGACCTCAAACAGGTGCGTCTAATTTAGGATAATAAATGGAGTGGAGGTGGACATTTTGAAGGCAGACTAACAGGTCTTTGAGAGTCAGAATTCTAGCTGATAGACAGGTGTTCAAATACTTATTTGCAGCTGTATCATACAAATAAATAGTTAAAAAATCATACATTGTGATTTCTGGATTTTTTTTTTTAGATTATGTCTCTCACAGTGGACATGCACCTACGATGACAATTTCAGACCCCTCCATGATTTCTAAGTAGGAGAACTTGCAAAATAGCAGGGTGTTCAAATACTTATTTTCCTCACTGTAACTCATTCCATTTTGTATGAATGTCACAACGCCTCCACCGTTGCCAGAATTTCTGTCTCTCCTAACAGCAGTATATCCCTTTATAATAAAGTCCAACTGTGGCTTTAACCATGTCTCCTGTATACAAATTATATCAGGTTTCTCTTCCAATTTATCAATATACTTTTTAAACTCTTGGCCATTTGAAATTAAGCTTCTTGCATTCCACTGGAGTAGAATTAGCACCATTAAGAGGATCCAACACATGTCTGAGATGACTGATTATCTTCATTAAGAATGTCTTTAACTGTTTCCCAGTGCAGCCCCCTCACATCAAGGTACTTCTCAGCTGATTTGACAATTATTTTGATCCTTTCATTTCAGCTTTTTGTCTGTGCTGAACAGTTGACTATATCTGCCATAAAGAATACAAAGTCATTCTTGTTCACAATCAGAGTTTCCTCCTTCAATTTATCGGATCCTCCACATTTCCCTGCATCTTGATTTCTAGTGTCATTTTGCCTCGTCACCTGTGCGTCTCCTGAAACCTTCTTTGCTGCCTCTGCGTAGCTTATTCCCTGAGTAGCCTTGACTCGCTGCACCTCTGTCGCTCTCTTACTAACTTCGCATCTGCGGTAAGCTGAGCTATGTTCTCCTCCACAATTACAACACTTCAGCTTTGTCCCCTCTGCACATTTGCCATACTCGTGGTTTCCACCGCGTCTACCACATGTTTGCTTTCCCTTGCACACGGATGCTACATGTCCGAACCTCTGACATTTAAAACATCTGAGAGGTGGGGGAACATACAGCCTCACATCATAACACATATATCCAATAAAGATCTTTTCTGGGAGTCTTTCCTCATCAAATGTGATCAGTACAGAGAGACTGTCACTTTTAATCCCATTTCTGCTTGCTTTAAAACGTCTGACTTCACTCACTTTGGCATTTGTTACATTTCCTTTAACATCATCTGCTGTTACATTTACTGGAATCCCTGTAATAACTCCCCTGACCAATTTTCTGTCAGTCGTCAGAGAACATTGTACTTTCTTGCCATTTATTTTATTCATTCTGACTGCTTTTCCTTGTTGTACTCCATCCTTACATATAATTAGTAATGATCCATTTCGCAATATTTTAGCACTCCTTACCTCCCCGATTTCTTTACTTATGGATTTAGTTAGCTGTATTGGATTCCAATCGCAGAATGAAGCCCCATCTTGCACAAGTTTTACTATTGCCTTGAAATCCTCTCTCCTCCTTTCAGTTACAGTTGCTCTCCCGTCACTATCACTCCCATCCGATCTTTTTACGCTTATTTTTCCTACCTGCTATATTCCACTTTTCATAACTCCCGCCACCTTCGACCATCTCTCCTAACTCACTTCCTTCTGCCATCTCTCGTCCACCTGCTATCCTCCGACTTAACGAGGTGTGACGGCGTGACAGTTTTTTTAACGAGACATGTCAGCGCGCCTGCGCAAGCTTGGAGAATGACGTATGACTTATGGAATTACTTTAGGCATACATCACAACAACTTTGAGCACAATGTGGATAATCGACATTGTAAGGAAATGACTCAGAAAAATATGGAATATCATAGAAATGTCAAAATACACTGGAGGGGGGCTGCCATACTTACACTTCCTATCTTTTCTAATCAAGCTGACCATTTGTCCCACTTTGGATGGAGCCAATCACATATCTAGAAATCTTTATGAATGGATCAAATCCATGAAAACGCAGATCCTAGAACAGGAGGTGGAGTCGCAGTCTGACCTCATCAGCTGATCTGCCTGGTTTCCACTCATTCATCGTTCTTTTATTGTATGTTCACACCCTTAGACCAAGTCTGCTTCTGGGTCTGAAAGCAGCTAAACCACATAACATAACAATCTGGCCAACATGGACCCCACAGCCCCTAAGGACTGCCTGTCCATGTGAAGCCACTGAAGCTCTCTGATGGTTCTTCGTGAGGCACTCTCTACCAGCATGGTACTACACCTACTGCAGTCTCTCAGTCTGTTCTGCAGTCTGTTCTGCAGTCTGTTCTACAGTCTGTTCAATAGTCTGTTCTTCTGTCTGTTCTACAGTCTGTTCTGCAGTCTGTTCTGCAGTCTGTTCTGCAGTCTGTTCTACAGTCTGTTCTACAGTCTGTTCTACTGTCTGTTCAACAGTCTGTTCTGCAGTCTCTTCTACAGTCTGTTCTGCAGTCTGTTCTGCAGTCTGTTCTACTGTCTGTTCTACTGTCTGTTCTACTGTCTGTTCTGCAGTCCGCTCTACAGTCTGTTCAACAGTCTGTTCTTCAGTCTGTTCTACAGTCTGTTCTACAGTCTCTTCTACAGTCTGTTCTGCAGTCTGTTCTGCAGTCTGTTCTACTGTCTGTTCTACTGTCTGTTCTACTGTCTGTTCTGCAGTCTGCTCTACAGTCTGTTCAACAGTCTGTTCTACAGTCTGTTCTGCAGTCTGTTCTGCAGTCTCAGTCTCTTCTACAGTCTGTTCTGCAGTCTGTTCTGCAGTCTGTTCAACAGTCTGTTCAACAGTCTGTTCTACTGTCTGTTCAACAGTCTGTTCTACAGTCTGTTCAACAGTCTGTTCAACAGTCTGTTCTGCAGTCTCTTCTACAGTATGTTCTGCAGTCTGTTCTGCAGTCTGCTCTACAGTCTGTTCAACAGTCTGTTCTACTGTCTGTTCTACTGTCTGTTCAACAGTCTGTTCTGCAGTCTCTTCTACAGTATGTTCTGCAGTCTGTTCTGCAGTCTGTTCAACAGTCTGTTCTACTGTCTGTTCTACTGTCTGTTCAACAGTCTGTTGTGCAGTCTCTTCTACAGTCTGTTCTGCAGTCTGTTCTGCAGTCTACTCTACAGTCTGTTCTACAGTCTGTTCTACTGTCTGTTCAACAGTCTGTTGTGCAGTCTCTTCTACAGTCTGTTCTGCAGTCTGTTCTGCAGTCTGCTCTACAGTCTTTCCCGCAGTCTCCGTCTGTTCAACAGTCTGTTCTGCAGTCTGTTCTGCAGTCTGCTCTACAGTCTTTCCTGCAGTCTCAGTCTGTTCTCCATTCTGTTCTGCATTCTGTTTAACAGTCTGCTCTACAGTCTTTCCTGCAGTCTCAGTCTGTTCTCCATTCTGTTCTGCAGTCTGTTCAACAGTCTGTTCTACAGTCTGTTCTACAGTCTGTTCTGCAGTCTGCTCTACAGTCTTTCCCGCAGTCTCCGTCTGTTCAACAGTCTGTTCTGCAGTCTCAGTCTTTTCTCCATTCTGTTCTGCATTCTGTTTAACAGTCTGTTTTGCAGTCTGCTCTACAGTCTTTCCTGCAGTCTCCGTCTGTTCAACAGTCTGTTCTACAGTCTGTTCTGCAGTCTGTTCTGCAGTCTGCTCTACAGTCTGTTCTACAGTCTGTTCTACTGTCTGTTCTAGTGTCTGTTCAACAGTCTGTTCTACAGTCTGTTCAACAGTCTGTTCTACTGTCTGTTCAACAGTCTGTTCTGCAGTCTCTTCTACAGTCTGTTCTGCAGTCTGTTCTGCAGTCTACTCTACAGTCTGTTCTACAGTCTGTTCTATTGTCTGTTCTGCAGTCTCTTCTACAGTCTGTTCTACAGTCTGTTCTACAGTCTGTTCTGCAGTCTGTTCTACAGTCTGTTCTACAGTCTGTTCTGCAGTCTGTTCTACAGTCTGTTCTACAGTCTGCTCTACAGTCTTTCCTGCAGTCTCCGTCTGTTCAACAGTCTGTTCTACAGTCTGTTCTGCAGTCTCAGTCTCTTCTACAGTCTGTTCTACAGTCTGTTCTACTGTCTGTTCAACAGTCTGTTGTGCAGTCTCTTCTACAGTCTGTTCTGCAGTCTGTTCTGCAGTCTGCTCTACAGTCTTTCCCGCAGTCTCCGTCTGTTCAACAGTCTGTTCTGCAGTCTGTTCTGCAGTCTGCTCTACAGTCTTTCCTGCAGTCTCAGTCTGTTCTCCATTCTGTTCTGCATTCTGTTTAACAGTCTGCTCTACAGTCTTTCCTGCAGTCTCAGTCTGTTCTCCATTCTGTTCTGCAGTCTGTTCAACAGTCTGTTCTACAGTCTGTTCTACAGTCTGTTCTGCAGTCTGCTCTACAGTCTTTCCCGCAGTCTCCGTCTGTTCAACAGTCTGTTCTGCAGTCTCAGTCTGTTCTCCATTCTGTTCTGCATTCTGTTTAACAGTCTGTTTTGCAGTCTGCTCTACAGTCTTTCCTGCAGTCTCCGTCTGTTCAACAGTCTGTTCTACAGTCTGTTCTGCAGTCTGTTCTGCAGTCTGCTCTACAGTCTGTTCTACAGTCTGTTCTACTGTCTGTTCTACTGTCTGTTCAACAGTCTGTTCTACAGTCTGTTCAACAGTCTGTTCTACTGTCTGTTCAACAGTCTGTTCTGCAGTCTCTTCTACAGTCTGTTCTGCAGTCTGTTCTGCAGTCTACTCTACAGTCTGTTCTACAGTCTGTTCTATTGTCTGTTCTGCAGTCTCTTCTACAGTCTGTTCTACAGTCTGTTCTACAGTCTGTTCTGCAGTCTGTTCTACAGTCTGTTCTACAGTCTGCTCTACAGTCTTTCCTGCAGTCTCCGTCTGTTCAACAGTCTGTTCTACAGTCTGTTCTGCAGTCTCAGTCTCTTCTACAGTCTGTTCTACAGTCTGTTCTACTGTCTGTTCAACAGTCTGTTGTGCAGTCTCTTCTACAGTCTGTTCTGCAGTCTGTTCTGCAGTCTGCTCTACAGTCTTTCCCGCAGTCTCCGTCTGTTCAACAGTCTGTTCTGCAGTCTGTTCTGCAGTCTGCTCTACAGTCTTTCCTGCAGTCTCAGTCTGTTCTCCATTCTGTTCTGCATTCTGTTTAACAGTCTGCTCTACAGTCTTTCCTGCAGTCTCAGTCTGTTCTCCATTCTGTTCTGCAGTCTGTTCAACAGTCTGTTCTACAGTCTGTTCTACAGTCTGTTCTGCAGTCTGCTCTACAGTCTTTCCCGCAGTCTCCGTCTGTTCAACAGTCTGTTCTGCAGTCTCAGTCTGTTCTCCATTCTGTTCTGCATTCTGTTTAACAGTCTGTTTTGCAGTCTGCTCTACAGTCTTTCCTGCAGTCTCCGTCTGTTCAACAGTCTGTTCTACAGTCTGTTCTGCAGTCTGTTCTGCAGTCTGCTCTACAGTCTGTTCTACAGTCTGTTCTACTGTCTGTTCTACTGTCTGTTCAACAGTCTGTTCTACAGTCTGTTCAACAGTCTGTTCTACTGTCTGTTCAACAGTCTGTTCTGCAGTCTCTTCTACAGTCTGTTCTGCAGTCTGTTCTGCAGTCTACTCTACAGTCTGTTCTACAGTCTGATCTATTGTCTGTTCTGCAGTCTCTTCTACAGTCTGTTCTACAGTCTGTTCTACAGTCTGTTCTGCAGTCTGTTCTACAGTCTGTTCTACAGTCTGCTCTACAGTCTTTCCTGCAGTCTCCGTCTGTTCAACAGTCTGTTCTACAGTCTGTTCTGCAGTCTCAGTCTCTTCTACAGTCTGTTCTACAGTCTGTTCTACTGTCTGTTCAACAGTCTGTTGTGCAGTCTCTTCTACAGTCTGTTCTGCAGTCTGTTCTGCAGTCTGCTCTACAGTCTTTCCCGCAGTCTCCGTCTGTTCAACAGTCTGTTCTGCAGTCTGTTCTGCAGTCTGCTCTACAGTCTTTCCTGCAGTCTCAGTCTGTTCTCCATTCTGTTCTGCAGTCTGTTCAACAGTCTGTTCTACAGTCTGTTCTACAGTCTGTTCTGCAGTCTGCTCTACAGTCTTTCCCGCAGTCTCCGTCTGTTCAACAGTCTGTTCTGCAGTCTCAGTCTGTTCTCCATTCTGTTCTGCATTCTGTTTAACAGTCTGTTTTGCAGTCTGCTCTACAGTCTTTCCTGCAGTCTCCGTCTGTTCAACAGTCTGTTCTACAGTCTGTTCTGCAGTCTGTTCTGCAGTCTGCTCTACAGTCTGTTCAACAGTCTGTTCTACAGTCTGTTCTACTGTCTGTTCTACTGTTCTACTGTCTGTTCAACAGTCTGTTCTGCAGTCTCTTCTACAGTCTGTTCTGCAGTCTGTTCTGCAGTCTACTCTACAGTCTGTTCTACTGTCTGTTCTACTGTCTGTTCAACAGTCTGTTCGGCAGTCTCTTCTACAGTCTGTTCTGCAGTCTGTTCTGCAGTCTACTCTACAGTCTGTTCAACAGTCTGTTCTCCATTCTGTTCTGCAGTCTGTTTAACAGTCTGTTCTGCAGTCTTTTCTGCAGTCTGCTCTACAGTCTTTCCTGCAGTCTCAGTCTGTTCTCCATTCTGTTCTGCATTCTGTTTAACAGTCTGCTCTACAGTCTTTCCTGCAGTCTCCGTCTGTTCAACAGTCTGTTCTACAGTCTGTTCTGCAGTCTGTTCTGCAGTCTGCTCTACAGTCTGTTCTACAGTCTGTTCTACTGTCTGTTCTACTGTCTGTTCAACAGTCTGTTCTACAGTCTGTTCAACAGTCTGTTCTACTGTCTGTTCAACAGTCTGTTCTGCAGTCTCTTCTACAGTCTGTTCTGCAGTCTGTTCTGCAGTCTACTCTACAGTCTGTTCTACAGTCTGTTCTATTGTCTGTTCTGCAGTCTCTTCTACAGTCTGTTCTACAGTCTGTTCTACAGTCTGTTCTGCAGTCTGTTCTACAGTCTGTTCTACAGTCTGCTCTACAGTCTTTCCTGCAGTCTCCGTCTGTTCAACAGTCTGTTCTACAGTCTGTTCTGCAGTCTCAGTCTCTTCTACAGTCTGTTCTACTGTCTGTTCAACAGTCTGTTCTACAGTCTGCTCAACAGTCTGTTCTACTGTCTGTTCTGCAGTCTGTTCTGCAGTCTGCTCTACAGTCTTTCCCGCAGTCTCCGTCTGTTCAACAGTCTGTTCTGCAGTCTCAGTCTCTTCTACAGTCTGTTCTGCAGTCTGCTCTACAGTCTTTCCTGCAGTCTCCGTCTGTTCAACAGTCTGTTCTACAGTCTGTTCTGCAGTCTGTTCTGCAGTCTGCTCTACAGTCTGTTCTACAGTCTGTTCTACTGTCTGTTCTACTGTCTGTTCAACAGTCTGTTCTACAGTCTGTTCAACAGTCTGTTCTACTGTCTGTTCAACAGTCTGTTCTGCAGTCTCTTCTACAGTCTGTTCTGCAGTCTGTTCTGCAGTCTACTCTACAGTCTGTTCTGCAGTCTGTTCTATTGTCTGTTCTACAGTCTCTTCTACAGTCTGTTCTACAGTCTGTTCTGCAGTCTGTTCCACAGTCTGTTCTGCAGTCTCAGTCTCTTCTACAGTCTGTTCTACTGTCTGCTCAACAGTCTGTTCTACAGTCTGCTCAACAGTCTGTTCTACTGTCTGTTCAACAGTCTGTTCTGCAGTCTGTTCTGCAGTCTGCTCTACAGTCTGTTCTACAGTCTGTTCTACTGTCTGTTCAACAGTCTGTTCTACAGTCTGTTCAACAGTCTGTTCTGCAGTCTACTCTACAGTCTGTTCTACAGTCTGTTCTATTGTCTGTTCTGCAGTCTCTTCTACAGTCTGTTCTGCAGTCTGTTCTACAGTCTGTTCTGCAGTCTGTTCTACAGTCTGTTCTACAGTCTGCTCTACAGTCTTTCCTGCAGTCTCCGTCTGTTCAACAGTCTGTTCTCCATTCTGTTCTGCAGTCTCAGTCTCTTCTACAGTCTGTTCTACTGTCTGTTCAACAGTCTGTTCTACAGTCTGCTCAACTGTCTGTTCTACTGTCTGTTCAACAGTCTGTTCTGCAGTCTGCTCTACAGTCTGCTCTACAGTCTTTCCCGCAGTCTCCTTCTGTTCAACAGTCTGTTCTGCAGTCTCAGTCTCTTCTACAGTCTGTTCTGCAGTCTGCTCTACAGTCTTTCCTGCAGTCTCAGTCTGTTCTCCATTCTGTTCTGCATTCTGTTTAACAGTCTGTTTTGCAGTCTGCTCTACAGTCTTTCCTGCAGTCTCAGTCTGTTCTCCATTCTGTTCTGCATTCTGTTCAACAGTCTGTTCTACAGTCTGTTCTACTGTCTGTTCTACTGTTCTACTGTCTGTTCAACAGTCTGTTCTGCAGTCTCTTCTACAGTCTGTTCTGCAGTCTGTTCTGCAGTCTACTCTACAGTCTGTTCTACTGTCTGTTCTACTGTCTGTTCAACAGTCTGTTCGGCAGTCTCTTCTACAGTCTGTTCTGCAGTCTGTTCTGCAGTCTACTCTACAGTCTGTTCAACAGTCTGTTCTCCATTCTGTTCTGCAGTCTGTTTAACAGTCTGTTCTGCAGTCTGTTCTGCAGTCTGCTCTACAGTCTTTCCCGCAGTCTCCGTCTGTTCAACAGTCTGTTCTGCAGTCTCAGTCTCTTCTACAGTCTGTTCTGCAGTCTGCTCTACAGTCTGCTCTACAGTCTTTCCCGCAGTCTCCGTCTGTTCAACAGTCTGTTCTGCAGTCTCAGTCTGTTCTACAATCTGTTCTGCAGTCTGTTCTGCAGTCTGCTCTACAGTCTTTCCTGCAGTCTCAGTCTGTTCTCCATTCTGTTCTGCATTCTGTTTAACAGTCTGTTTTGCAGTCTGTTCTACAGTCTTTCCTGCAGTCTCAGTCTGTTCTCCATTCTGTTCTGCAGTCTGTTCAACAGTCTGTTCTACAGTCTGTTCTACAGTCTGTTCTGCAGTCTGCTCTACAGTCTTTCCTGCAGTCTCTGTCTGTTCAACCGTCTGTTCTACAGTCTACTCTACAGTCTGTTCTACAGTCTGTTCTGCAGTCTGTTCTACAGTCTGTTCTACAGTCTGTTCTACAGTCTTTCCTGCAGTCTCAGTCTGTTCTGCAGTCTGTTCAACAGTCTGTTCAACAGTCTGTTCTACAGTCTGTTCTACAGTCTGTTCTGCAGTCTCCGTCTGTTCAACAATCTGTTCTACAGTCTGTTCAACAGTCTGTTCTGCAGTCTGTTCTACTGTCTGTTCAACATTCTGTTCAACAGTCTGTTCTACAGTCTGTTCTGCAGTCTGTTCTACAGTCTGTTCAACAGTCTGTTCTTCTGTCTGTTCTACTGTCTGTTCAACAGTCTGTTCTGCAGTCTCTTCTACAGTCTGTTCTGCAGTCTGTTCTGCAGTCTACTCTACAGTCTGTTTTACAGTCTGTTCAACAGTCTGTTCTACAGTCTGTTCTACTGTCTGTTCAACAGTCTGTTCTACAGTCTGTTCTGCAGTCTGCTCTACAGTCTTTCCTGCATTCTCTGTCAGTTCTCCATTCCGTTCTGCAGTCTGTTTAACAGTCTGTTCTGCAGTCTGCTCTACAGTCTGTTCTACAGTCTGTTCTACTGTCTGTTCAACATTCTGTTCAACAGTCTGTTCTACAGTCTGTTCTGCAGTCTGTTCTACAGTCTGTTCAACAGTCTGTTCTTCTGTCTGTTCTACTGTCTGTTCAACAGTCTGTTCTGCAGTCTCTTCTACAGTCTGTTCTGCAGTCTGTTCTGCAGTCTACTCTACAGTCTGTTTTACAGTCTGTTCTACTGTCTGTTCTGCAGTCTGTTCTGCAGTCTCTTCTACAGTCTGTTCTGCAGTCTGTTCTGCAGTCTGCTCTACAGTCTGTTCAACAGTCTGTTCTACAGTCTGTTCTACTGTCTGTTCTACTGTTCTACTGTCTGTTCAACAGTCTGTTCTGCAGTCTCTTCTACAGTCTGTTCTGCAGTCTGTTCTGCAGTCTACTCTACAGTCTGTTCTACTGTCTGTTCTACTGTCTGTTCAACAGTCTGTTCGGCAGTCTCTTCTACAGTCTTTTCTGCAGTCTGTTCTGCAGTCTACTCTACAGTCTGTTCAACAGTCTGTTCTCCATTCTGTTCTGCAGTCTGTTTAACAGTCCTTTCTGCAGTCTTTTCTGCAGTCTGCTCTACAGTCTTTCCTGCAGTCTCAGTCTGTTCTCCATTCTGTTCTGCATTCTGTTTAACAGTCTGCTCTACAGTCTTTCCTGCAGTCTCCGTCTGTTCAACAGTCTGTTCTACAGTCTGTTCTGCAGTCTGTTCTGCAGTCTGCTCTACAGTCTGTTCTACAGTCTGTTATACAGTCTGTTCTACTGTCTGTTCAACAGTCTGTTCTACAGTCTGTTCAATAGTCTGTTCTACTGTCTGTTCAAAAGTCTGTTCTGCAGTCTCTTCTACAGTCTGTTCTGCAGTCTGTTCTGCAGTCTACTCTAAAGTCTGTTCTACAGTCTGTTCTATTGTCTGTTCTGCAGTCTCTTCTACAGTCTGTTCTACAGTCTGTTCTACAGTCTGTTCTGCAGTCTGTTCTACAGTCTGTTCTACAGTCTGCTCTACAGTCTTTCCTGCAGTCTCCGTCTGTTCAACAGTCTGTTCTACAGTCTGTTCTGCAGTCTCAGTCTCTTCTACAGTCTGTTCTACTGTCTGTTCAACAGTCTGTTCTACAGTCTGCTCAACAGTCTGTTCTACTGTCTGTTCTGCAGTCTGTTCTGCAGTCTGCTCTACAGTCTTTCCCGCAGTGTCCGTCTGTTCAACAGTCTGTTCTGCAGTCTCAGTCTCTTCTACAGTCTGTTCTGCAGTCTGCTCTACAGTCTTTCCTGCAGTCTCAGTCTGTTCTCCATTCTGTTCTGCATTCTGTTTAACAGTCTGTTCTGCAGTCTGCTCTACAGTCTTTCCTGCAGTCTCCGTCTGTTCAACAGTCTGTTCTACAGTCTGTTCTTCTGTCTGTTCTACTGTCTGTTCAACAGTCTGTTCTGCAGTCTCTTCTACAGTCTGTTCTGCAGTCTGTTCTGCAGTCTACTCTACAGTCTGTTTTACAGTCTGTTCAACAGTCTGTTCTAATGTCTGTTCTACTGTCTGTTCAACAGTCTGTTCTACAGTCTGTTCTGCAGTCTGCTCTACAGTCTTTCCTGCATTCTCTGTCAGTTCTCCATTCCGTTCTGCAGTCTGTTTAACAGTCTGTTCTGCAGTCTGCTCTACAGTCTGTTCTACAGTCTGTTCTACTGTCTGTTCAACATTCTGTTCAACAGTCTGTTCTACAGTCTGTTCTGCAGTCTGTTCTACAGTCTGTTCAACAGTCTGTTCTTCTGTCTGTTCTACTGTCTGTTCAACAGTCTGTTCTGCAGTCTCTTCTACAGTCTGTTCTGCAGTCTGTTCTGCAGTCTACTCTACAGTCTGTTTTACAGTCTCTTCTACAGTCTGTTCTGCAGTCTGTTCTGCAGTCTCTTCTACAGTCTGTTCTGCAGTCTGTTCTGCAGTCTGCTCTACAGTCTGTTCAACAGTCTGTTCTACAGTCTGTTCTACTGTCTCTTCTACTGTTCTACTGTCTGTTCAACAGTCTGTTCTGCAGTCTCTTCTACAGTCTGTTCTGCAGTCTGTTCTGCAGTCTACTCTACAGTCTGTTCTACTGTCTGTTCTACTGTCTGTTCAACAGTCTGTTCGGCAGTCTCTTCTACAGTCTGTTCTGCAGTCTGTTCTGCAGTCTACTCTACAGTCTGTTCAACAGTCTGTTCTCCATTCTGTTCTGCAGTCTGTTTAACAGTCCTTTCTGCAGTCTTTTCTGCAGTCTGCTCTACAGTCTTTCCTGCAGTCTCAGTCTGTTCTCCATTCTGTTCTGCATTCTGTTTAACAGTCTGCTCTACAGTCTTTCCTGCAGTCTCCGTCTGTTCAACAGTCTGTTCTACAGTCTGTTCTGCAGTCTGTTCTGCAGTCTGCTCTACAGTCTGTTCTACAGTCTGTTATACAGTCTGTTCTACTGTCTGTTCAACAGTCTGTTCTACAGTCTGTTCAATAGTCTGTTCTACTGTCTGTTCAACAGTCTGTTCTGCAGTCTCTTCTACAGTCTGTTCTGCAGTCTGTTCTGCAGTCTACTCTACAGTCTGTTCTACAGTCTGTTCTATTGTCTGTTCTGCAGTCTCTTCTACAGTCTGTTCTACAGTCTGTTCTGCAGTCTGTTCTACAGTCTGTTCTACAGTCTGCTCTACAGTCTTTCCTGCAGTCTCCGTCTGTTCAACAGTCTGTTCTACAGTCTGTTCTGCAGTCTCAGTCTCTTCTACAGTCTGTTCTACTGTCTGTTCAACAGTCTGTTCTACAGTCTGCTCAACAGTCTTTTCTACTGTCTGTTCTGCAGTCTGTTCTGCAGTCTGCTCTACAGTCTTTCCCGCAGTGTCCGTCTGTTCAACAGTCTGTTCTGCAGTCTCAGTCTCTTCTACAGTCTGTTCTGCAGTCTGCTCTACAATCTTTCCTGCAGTCTCAGTCTTTTCTCCATTCTGTTCTGCATTCTGTTTAACAGTCTGTTCTGCAGTCTGCTCTACAGTCTTTCCTGCAGTCTCCGTCTGTTCAACAGTCTGTTCTACAGTCTGTTCTACTGTCTGTTCTACTGTTCTACTGTCTGTTCAACAGTCTGTTCTGCAGTCTCTTCTACAGTCTGTTCTGCAGTCTGTTCTGCAGTCTACTCTACAGTCTGTTCTACAGTCTGTTCTACTGTCTGTTCAACAGTCTGTTCGGCAGTCTCTTCTACAGTCTGTTCTGCAGTCTGTTCTGCAGTCTACTCTACAGTCTGTTCAACAGTCTGTTCTCCATTCTGTTCTGCAGTCTGTTTAACAGTCTGTTCTGCAGTCTGTTCTGCAGTCTGCTCTACAGTCTTTCCTGCAGTCCCAGTCTGTTCTCCATTCTGTTCTGCATTCTGTTTAACAGTCTGCTCTACAGTATTTCCTGCAGTCTCAGTCTGTTCTCCATTCTGTTCTGCATTCTGTTTAACAGTCTGCTCTACAGTCTTTCCTGCAGTCTCTGTCTGTTCAACAGTCTGTTCTACAGTCTGTTCTGCAGTCTGTTCTGCAGTCTGCTCTACAGTCTGTTCTACAGTCTGTTCTACTGTCTGTTCTACTGTCTGTTCAACAGTCTGTTCTACAGTCTGTTCAACAGTCTGTTCTACTGTCTGTTCAACAGTCTGTTCTGCAGTCTCTTCTACAGTCTGTTCTGCAGTCTGTTCTGCAGTCTACTCTAAAGTCTGTTCTACAGTCTGTTCTATTGTCTGTTCTGCAGTCTCTTCTACAGTCTGTTCTACAGTCTGTTCTACAGTCTGTTCTGCAGTCTGTTCTACAGTCTGTTCTACAGTCTGCTCTACAGTCTTTCCTGCAGTCTCCGTCTGTTCAACAGTCTGTTCTACAGTCTGTTCTGCAGTCTCAGTCTCTTCTACAGTCTGTTCTACTGTCTGTTCAACAGTCTGTTCTACAGTCTGCTCAACAGTCTGTTCTACTGTCTGTTCTGCAGTCTGTTCTGCAGTCTGCTCTACAGTCTTTCCCGCAGTCTCCGTCTGTTCAACAGTCTGTTCTGCAGTCTCAGTCTCTTCTACAGTCTGTTCTGCAGTCTGCTCTACAGTCTTTCCTGCAGTCTCAGTCTGTTCTCCATTCTGTTCTGCATTCTGTTTAACAGTCTGTTCTGCAGTCTGCTCTACAGTCTTTCCTGCAGTCTCCGTCTGTTCAACAGTCTGTTCTACAGTTTTTTCTACTGTCTGTTCTACTGTTCTACTGTCTGTTCAACAGTCTGTTCTGCAGTCTCTTCTACAGTCTGTTCTGCAGTCTGTTCTGCAGTCTACTCTACAGTCTGTTCTACTGTCTGTTCTACTGTCTGTTCAACAGTCGGTTCGGCAGTCTCTTCTACAGTCTGTTCTGCAGTCTGTTCTGCAGTCTACTCTACAGTCTGTTCAACAGTCTGTTCTCCATTCTGTTCTGCAGTCTGTTTAACAGTCTGTTCTGCAGTCTGTTCTGCAGTCTGCTCTACAGTCTTTCCTGCAGTCTCAGTCTGTTCTCCATTCTGTTCTGCAGTCTGTTCAACAGTCTGTTCTACAGTCTGTTCTACAGTCTGTTCTGCAGTCTGCTCTACAGTCTTTCCCGCAGTCTCCGTCTGTTCAACAGTCTGTTCTGCAGTCTCAGTCTGTTCTCCATTCTGTTCTGCATTCTGTTTAACAGTCTGTTTTGCAGTCTGCTCTACAGTCTTTCCTGCAGTCTCCGTCTGTTCAACAGTCTGTTCTACAGTCTGTTCTGCAGTCTGTTCTGCAGTCTGCTCTACAGTCTGTTCTACAGTCTGTTCTACTGTCTGTTCAACAGTCTGTTCTACTGTCTGTTCTACAGTCTGTTCAACAGTCTGTTCTACTGTCTGTTCAACAGTCTGTTCTGCAGTCTCTTCTACAGTCTGTTCTGCAGTCTGTTCTGCAGTCTACTCTACAGTCTGTTCTACAGTCTGTTCTATTGTCTGTTCTACAGTCTCTTCTACAGTCTGTTCTACAGTCTGTTCTACAGTCTGTTCTGCAGTCTGTTCCACAGTCTGTTCTGCAGTCTCAGTCTCTTCTACAGTCTGTTCTACTGTCTGTTCAACAGTCTGTTCTACAGTCTGCTCAACAGTCTGTTCTACTGTCTGTTCAACAGTCTGTTCTGCAGTCTGTTCTGCAGTCTGCTCTACAGTCTGTTCTACAGTCTGTTCTACTGTCTGTTCTACTGTCTGTTCAACAGTCTGTTCTACAGTCTGTTCTGCAGTCTGTTCTGCAGTCTGCTCTACAGTCTTTCCCGCAGTCTCCGTCTGTTCAACAGTCTGTTCTGCAGTCTCAGTCTCTTCTACAGTCTGTTCTGCAGTCTGCTCTACAGTCTTTCCTGCAGTCTCCGTCTGTTCAACAGTCTCATTCTTTTCTATAGTCTTTTCTGCAGTCTGTTTAACAGTCTGTTTTGCAGTCTGTTCTGCAGTCTATTCAACAGTCTTTCCTGCAGTCTCCGTCTGTTCAACAGTCTCATTCTTTTCTATAGTCTGTTCTGCAGTCTGTTTAACAGTCTGTTCTGTAGTCTGTTCTGCAGTCTGCTCTACAGTCTTTCCTGCAGTCTCCGTCTGTTCAACAGTCTCATACTTTTCTATAGTCTGTTCTGCAGTCTGCTCTACAGTCTTTCCTGCAGTCTCAGTCTGTTCTCCATTCTGTTCTGCATTCTGTTTAACAGTCTTTTTTGCAGTCTGTTCTACAGTCTTTCCTGCAGTCTCAGTCTGTTCAACAGTCTGTTCTGCAGTCTGTTCAACAGTCTGTTCTACAGTCTGTTCTGCAGTCTGCTCTACAGTCTTTCCTGCAGTCTCCGTCTGTTCAACAGTCTGTTCTACAGTCTGTTCTGCAGTCTGCTCTACAGTCTTTCCTGCAGTCTCAGTCTGTTCAACAGTCTGTTCTCCAGTCTGTTCAACAGTCTGTTCTACAGTCTGTTCTACAGTCTGTTCTGCAGTCTGCTCTACAGTCTTTCCTGCAGTCTCAGTCTGTTCAACAGTCTGTTCTCCAGTCTGTTCAACAGTCTGTTCTACAGTCTGTTCTACAGTCTGTTCTGCAGTCTGCTCTACAGTCTCTTCTACAGTCTCCGTCTGTTCAACAGTCTGTTCTACAGTCTGTTCTACAGTCTGTTCTGCAGTCTGCTCTACAGTCTTTCCTGCAGTCTCCGTCTTTTATACAGTCTGTTCTGCAGTCTGTTCTGCAGTCTGCTCTACAGTCTTTTCTACAGTCTGTTCTACTGTCTGTTCTACTGTCTGTTCAACAGTCTGTTCTACAGTCTGTTCAACAGTCTATTCTACTGTCTGTTCAACAGTCTGTTCTGCAGTCTCTTCTACAGTCTGTTCTGCAGTCTGTTCTGCAGTCTACTCTACAGTCTGTTCTGCAGTCTGTTCTGCAGTCTGTTCAACAGTCTGTTCAACAGTCTGTTCTACAGTCTGTTCAACAGTCTGTTCTGCAGTCTGCACTACAGTCTGTTCTGCAGTCTGCTCTACAGTCTTTCCTGCAGTCTCCGTCTGTTCTCCATTCTGTTCTGCAGTCTGTTTAACAGTCTGTTCTGCAGTCTGCCCTACAGTCTTTCCTGCAGTCTCCGTCTGTTCTCCATTCTGTTCTGCAGTCTGTTTAACAGTCTGTTCTGCAATCTCCGTCTGTTCTCCATTCTGTTCTGCAGTCTGCTCTACAGTCTGTTCTGCAGTCTGTTTAACAGTCTGTTCTGCAATCTCCGTCTGTTCTCCATTCTGTTCTGCAGTCTGCTCTACAGTCTTTCCTGCAGTCTGTTCTGCAGTCTGTTCAACAGTCTGTTCAACAGTCTGTTCTACAGTCTGTTCAACAGTCTGTTCTGCAGTCTGCACTACAGTCTGTTCTGCAGTCTGCTCTACAGTCTTTCCTGCAGTCTCCGTCTGTTCTCCATTCTGTTCTGCAGTCTGTTTAACAGTCTGTTCTGCAGTCTGCTCTACAGTCTTTCCTGCAGTCTCCGTCTGTTCTCCATTCTGTTCTGCAGTCTGTTTAACAGTCTGTTCTGCAATCTCCGTCTGTTCTCCATTCTGTTCTGCAGTCTGCTCTACAGTCTGTTCTGCAGTCTGCTCTACAGTCTTTCCTGCAGTCTCCGTCTGTTCAACAGTCTCATTCTTTTCTATAGTCTTTTCTGCAGTCTGTTCAGAACAGACTCTGACTCCCCAGTCACAGTCGAGTTCTGGTCGGTTGGTCTTCTTGGTCTTCATCACCCTGGACATGTACGTAGCTAAAAGCTAAACTCTTTAATATATTATATATTATAATTATATTTATTTCTCATTTTTGTACTGAAAAATTTAAATTAAATAAACATCTGCGATGTGAAGGGAATAAGAACAACATGTGTGTCAAAGAAAAATGGGAATTGGAAGCAAAATAAGTTTTGGGAATCAGTCTCACTTTCCATCCTGGGTATAAATTTCATTGCATGTAATTGTTTTGTATCATGATTATTGGACTGAATGAAAGAATAAATAATTGACTAATTATGTCTGAACAATGTTTAGAATAAAAAATTATATAATTTCAAGTGTACAAGCATTCCACTTGTGTGTATTATGTTTTAAATAAAAAGTTAGTAAAAAACAAATGGACCATCAGCAGAGCAACGTGTTAATCATAAACTGTAGGAAATCTATTTATTCATGGATTTACAGCTGATTGGTTTAAATTCTGATGGTTAATTTGGACTCATTCTGTCTTTTGTCACTTTTAGATTGAAATTTATTTCAGTTTTTGATTGATTGATTTCAGAATAAAGAGATTTAGTTAGCAGAAACAGAATCAGAAGCAGACTGACAGGTTTAAGGAGGGGGGGGGTCTTACCAGGAGTTTCCTTTGGTGTGCATTGTTCAACCGCAGAGACTTGAGGGGAAGAAGAAGGGACGAGCAGAGAGTCAGGCGGCGAGAGCGTGCTCTCTTCTGATTGGCTGAATCAGAGCCTGTAAATACAGTCGGGGTCATTGACTGTGTGTGTCTGTGACCTTTGACCTCTGCAGTTTGTACAGTGGAGGGTTAAAGTTCAACTGGTGGCTTCGACAACAGAATCACTTCAGACAACTTATGATGTGTGGCTCATTTACAGCTGATCAGATTAATCAGATCAGTATCAGCACCAGTATTGATCATTGCAGCTTTTCATTAAGTATCATTTTAATTTTCACATTGTGGAAAATTATTTATAGCTGAAATACCTGACAAAAAAACATAAAATACAGATAGTACAGGTACAGACTCCACACTGATAACTGTGTGCTCCAACAGTAAACATAAAATAAATAAATAATTTCAGTCCCTCCCAAATCGATCATCTTGTTGATAGTGCTGCAGGCTCGCTGCGAATGACACTCGACTCTGTAGCCCCTCTAAAAAAGAAAATACTAAAACAAAGACGGTTAGCTCCATGGTATAATACTGAAACTCGCAAATTAAAGCAAATATCACAGAAACTTGAGAGGAATTGCCAGAGCAGTCTCCTGTGGAACCAGGTTCCAGTTTGGGTTCAGGAGGCAGACACCATCTCCACATTTAAGAGTAGGCTTAAGACTTTCCTCTTTGATAAAGCTTATAGTTAGGGCTGGCTCAGGTGAGTCCTGAACCATCCCTTAGTTATGCTGCTATAGGCCTAGACTGCCGGGGGATTTCCCATGATGCACTGAGCTCCTCTCTCCTCTACTTTCTCTCCCTCTGTATGCAACCTCATCCCATTATTGCATGTTACTAACACAACTTCTCCCCTTTCTGGTAGTCTTGTGCTTTCTCGTCTCTCTCCTCTCTCCTCCTATCACTTCCTGCAGGTGTTCTGGCTCTGGATCTGTGGTTGCGGGTCACCTGCTGCCCCCGTGTTCCTGCTCGACACCCTCTGCTGCAACAACTATTGTTACTAGTCCTATTGTTATTATTGTTATTATAATCATTAACATTACGACTGTTATCATTAACACTATTATAAATATCTGTACCATTTATTTTTTTTCATTTAGTCTATAGCAACATCACCTTTACTGTCTGTACCTCTGTATGTGTATATTGTGTAGGCTGCCTCCCTCCCCTCTCTCCTTCCATCCCTCTCTCTCTCTCTCTTTTCCTTGCCTCTGTCGCCTAGTGCTGCTCTTGGTGGGAACTGTTGGCCTTCTGTAAATAACATCATAGAGTACGGTCTAGACCTGCTCTTTTATGAAAAGCGCTGTGAGATAACTGTTGTTGTGATTTGGCGCTATATAAATAAAATTGAATTGAATAAAATCTGTCATTTGTAATCAAATATTATACATATTATATATATCAGTTATGTTTCTTCCATTACCTTTACGACCGAGCTGAAAGAGTTCAAAGTTGCCTAAATAACTCAAACATCCTTGGCGATGAGTTAAAGTAAGTGTTGAAAGAGCGACGAGAATTAGAAAAGAGAAGAAGACAGCATGACACCGGTGATTGTCATTGGAAAGATTTTCATGAACAGTATTAAATATTGAGCGTCGGCACCTAAACCCTGTGCTGAAGCCTCACCAAGATCGATCGTTAAGTTCTCCAGTTAAAGAATGAAAGAAGACGTGCTCAAAAGGACTTGGAAGAAGAAAGGATCGACTTCCAAGGAAAAAGAGTGCACCTGAACCCCGACCCGAGCTGCTGAGGACACAGCCCCGACCAGTCTGGGGGTGTTCAGTAACGAGGGTGCAGTGATGTGCAGCTCGACTGACATGGCAGAAAGGGGGATTCCGGTGACGGTTTTTAAATATCGTCCTTTTCTTCTGGATCAGTTCAACCAGCTGACTTGGCAGCACAGTGGAAAGCGAGGGCACCTGCGTTATACAAGCTCCAAACAAGAGCTCCAGCAGAGTCTGAAGGCCACAATAAGGCCCTAAGTTTGGAAGTCCATGTTGTTTTGTTTTTATGTTACTGGTTAACGGTTATGTTTGTGCTGCTGTTCAGGGGTGTAAAATATTACAGGGGCTTAAAATCTACCAAACCGTACAATGCAAAGTACAAAGTATCAAATATAGTGACTACTTAAACTACGTAAACAGACATGGAAAGCCAGTAAAGAGGAGGGATGCAGCAGAAGCAGCCCAGAAGCATCCCATGGAAAATGTTCAGTATTGATGCTCCTGCAGCTGTCGGGTTCGGGTTGGTTGGTGCGTTTTGTAGTGGTTTCCTGTGGTACGTTGTACTTTAGTTCTGCCCTGTGTGTTCTGGTTTTGTATCCTTATGGCTTTATGCAGAGGTTTTGTTTGTAGAACTCGTACCGTGTTATGTTTTGTGAAATCACTTCTGGGATGTTTCAGTTAGCTTTACTTCCTGTTTTAGTTTGTAGTTTAGTCTGCCCTAGTGTCTCTTGTCATGGTTTACTTCCTGTGTTTGTCTTAGTGGTTTCACCTGTGTGTAATTAGTTTCGGCCTCACCTGTATGGAAGTGGTTGTCTGTCTTTCACTCCAGTGCTCCTCTGTGTGGATTGTTCCTTTCTGTCGGACACCTGGACATTTCACATCTTGGACTGCTATGTTTCATTGTTTTGTAAGTTTCTCAGTTTGGTTGAATGAGCCACGTATCAGTTACCTGCTCTGCTCCAGGATCCACAGCTCCTGTCACCAGCATTTAGCAGAGTTATAACCTTAATTTCTATCAGATTACACTTTGAATGTACTTCTGAAAAGAAAGATAGTGATGGAAGACATTGGTATTGGATTGGTTCAGGAGACCTGCTGGGTGTGTTACGTTTCTGAATGCGGATGCCCCTCTGGGAAAAGACATTACATTACATTTATACATTTATTCATTTAGCTGATGCTTTTATCCAAAGCGACTTACAATTGCTATATATGTCAGAGGTCGCACGCCTCTGGAGCAACGAGGGGTTAAGGGTCTTGCTCAGGGACACATGGGTGCGTCAAAGTGGATCCAAACACGGGTCTCTCACACCAAAGGCGTGTGTCTTAAAAAAAAAAAAGCAGAGCAGAGACTAAATACAGGGATAAATCATAAGAGAGAACAAATTCAACTGAAAATATTTCCTTAATGAAAATGCTGAAGGGCCCCCGTCATTTCTTTGGGATGCCTGTAAAGCTGTTCTGAGGGGGACGATCACAGGTTACTGATCTGATTTTAGAAAGCAGTGAAAAGAAAAATCTGTTCAGTTGCAAACAGAATTAAAAGAATTGGAGAAGAAACATAAAAAGACATTGAATCAAGAAATAAAAGGGGGAGAAGAATTAATTAAATATGTTCTGTGTCGTAACTTATTCATGATTTTAAAGGATGACCACTAGATATATGAGTAGCCATAACTTAATATTGTCTGCTGTTAAGTGAACTCAGAAAAGTTCAATAAAAATCCACTTATTTCTGAGCTAAGACAGATTTCTATATTTTATGTTTGGCCAACTTCTTAAAATAAGTTATCAATTGAATAAAACAAGTGCATCTCACAAACTTAATTTTTAATAGTAAAAAAGCTCTTCATTTTTAAGTTGGACTTACTAACCCTAACTTTTACAATTGCTACATGTCAGAGGTCGCACGCCTCTGGAGCAACAAGTGGTTAAGTGTCTTGCTCAGGGACACAATGGTGGATGGGTCACAGTGGGGAATTGAACCTGGGTCTCTCACACCAAAGGCAGGCGTCTTATCCACTGCACCATCACCACCCATAATGTTCTCTATGCCACCATTTTGGATATGTCAGTGTCGTAAAAAGAAGAATACAGTTATTATAATTTAAAAAGTAGACTGTAGGGAGGAGGTAGAGGGACAGGAGTGGGTGTGTTGGAGGGAATATTTCCTTTGGTTTAATGAACGTTGTGTGTACAGGGTTCGGTTAGAAGAGGTCTGGCCACAGAGGGCTGCATAAGGTTGTCACCTCCCACATTTGTCTGCTGTGTGTGTTCTCCACAGCAGAATTCATCCTGAAGCAACAATAAATCAAAGGTTGGACAACAATGACCTCCAGGTGCCAGGTCCTGCTGGGCTGCAGATACAGGTCAGTGCAAACAAGAAATTATTGGTATTTTGTATTATTTGTATTATATACAAAATTATGAAGAAAAATAAAGGAACGTCTAAACACCTCCTCACACACAGATGTGTACAAAAAGAAGGTTTAGGGAGTTAGCGGATGAAGAATTTGAATCCTGTCAGCTGGAACCAGCGGCAGACTTGAGCATACAGTCTCTCATTAAGAGATTGTACGACTCTCACTAAGACCCCCGGCTGTTCCGCTCTCGATTTCCTGCTGGGTTACTCTGCATGACAGCAGCTCCAACAGTATCTCTCCATGTTCCTAAAAGTGTTGAAGTAGAGGAGTGTGTTTCTCTGTCTCCAAACGTTAGATCTATGTTGGGTGAATCTTATTTACGTGGTGTTGCCGGTGTCACCCACATACCGTGACCCACTCTATTGGAGAGCGATGTGGTGAATAAAGACACATAGTGCTGAAAGCTTCCGCCTGTCCTTTTGGTCCAGGGTTAGATAATGGTTTGATCTTAGCTTTGACCAAGTAATGTTGCAGGTTTCTGTTTTTTGAGTCTATGCAACAGTTCTGTCCCCTTAATAATGTTATTGATATTCTTCTGAATCAAAGTGTCCCTGGTGATGGAGAACAGGAAGTGACAAAGGGCAGTGTAGAAGACACCACTTGTGTTTTAGTATCCTGGAATGTTAGGAAAGAGCCTCTGGTCACCAAAACAGAAAACAACATCTCGTGGCTAGTTAGAAATTCTGCTGTCTACTACATATTCTGTGAAATCTTTGTGATTTAGTTGTGATTTAACCAGTCCAGCAAAAGTTTGCTTAGGACGGTAACTTGTGTTGTGGAGCAGAGCCTGAGTATCTCGTGCCTGCTTGAACTCAGGAGCGAGCTTTCACATAGAAATCCTGCAGTGATGTCAGCTGCAGGTTGAGTAATCCACAACCATGACCCCCCCAACTCACCCCAAGTCAACACTTTGGCATGATACCGGTGGAACACAGGACAGTAATGTGGGTAGTGTTAGCTCGTGAAGTAATGTGGAACGTGGTACAACTTGTTAGTGGTGTTAGTGGACTGCATGCCGTTAGCTGTGGTGTTGCTGTACAGCAGAATCCTCTCTGGATCCCCGACCCACAGCTGATTTATTATTGAGACTTACTACCTCGTGACGGAGCGTTTTTTTTAACCCGCGCAGCTTTTCTAGCATTTACTGTCCTGGTTTAGCGGCTCAGGAAACTCAGACCAATCCCATGTGTTCCGGTTGGCTCAAGTGACGCTGCTCAGCCAATCAGATCTGTGCTTTCTGATAAACATTGTGAGTCGAGTCGGCGAGTGAGATGCATAGAGGAAGAGAGGAGACGACAGAGAAGAGAGACTCCACATGGCTTTTAATCAAACAGATTCTCACATGGACGTTCGTCCCAATGGCCGTTCAAACAGGATGTGTCATGTGATCCCTGACTGTCAGGATTAGTAAAAGCAGCAATGTGAAGCAGCACTACGAGACAAAGCACAAATCTTTTGAGCAAACGCACCCACTCAAATGTGAACTGAGGGTAGAGATGCTCAAAAGTCTCTGAGCTAGAGTCCAAGTCAAGTCTCACCCTGAGAGGTAGCGAGAATCGTTCCACTTTGAACAGTCTACTCACCAAAAAATGAATGTTGCCAGCCACCAGGTTCTTTGTGGATCACAGCGGTGAGGGAGCCTCAGACACTCAGGCATCAGGCCCTCAATGTCTTTTGGAGGGGAGGTTTGAAGTCCAGAGTCCCAGACTCTCGGAGCTGCAGATTTTTCACCTGCAGCTCCGAGAGTCAGAGTCCTCTCACGTGTGTGACGAGCCGACAACACCAGAATTGTGGTGGGAAAAAGTGTGTTTAAATAAACAGCTCAGGCAAACTCGTCTTTCTGTGAATTTTATTCAAGTCTTCTGCAGAAGGAACTCACGGGGACACATCAGAGACTATCATCCGAGTGAGCTGCAGTGTAACAGCTCATGCAGCTTTTATCTTAGTTTCAGAGTCGGAGTACTATATCAGAGGAACATGGTGTCTTTCAGTGTTCCCTAGTGGACACTCAATCTGGATCTATAGAAAGACTCCCATGTCCAAGGTACATGTGGTGAAACCCTTAAAGTCCTGACCCCTCTGGACATATGTTAAAGCATCACACACATTTACCTTCCATTGACCCCGTACCCAAGAGGCTGGAGGCCCCTAGTGAGATCAGTTATATGGCAGAGTCCAAGTCAAGTCTCAAGTCTCTGAGCAAGAGTCCAAGTCAAGTCTCTTGTGGTTATTACGATTGTTGCTAATAAAACTTCATAGCTATAAGGAATATTGTTAACCTGTTTTTCACTTATAGAGAACAACCATGTGATGTGCAATGCAATCAGTGACAGCTTATGAGCTACTGTAAGTCAACACACCCTGCAGACTCTCAAACCAGTGTAACATTATAACTAAATAAAACTGTAAGGTTACATGATGAACAATAAACCTGTAACCTCTTTCTAGCGAACGGCAATAATTAAGGTGATGGCAGCCAGCGGGACGTAAAGATTATCGCTGACTGAGGGAACAGAAATACAATCCTAGCCAGCAGGACAAGCCACAGCTCATGTTTCTCACTGAGCAGAGAAAGTAGGGAAGAGGTTTTTAAGAGGGAAAGAAAGAGAAGAGGAGGCATTACAGCTGTTCAGCTGTTGAGATGTGTTGAGTGTTTATCATTAAATAGGTTGAGACTACACTCCAGTCACTTCAACCTACACTTTTTACTTAATTTTTTCTGAAATTAATCTGGAATCTGTTATTAGATCTGGCTAGTTAGTATTTATTATCTCTCCAGTTTGTTGTGAAAACTGAGTGTTGAAATATTTGATTTGACAGTCAGTTGTTGACTAAAAACATATGTTGACACAACTATACACAGAGATGGGGACTCGAGTTAGAGACTCGGACTTGAGTGCGACTTAAGTCGCACACAGTGACTTGAGACTCGACTTGAGACTTCAGATTCGACTCGGACTCGAGGTGCGGGACTCGTGAACAATGTTTATTTTTAGGAAGCGTCTGATGAGCGTGCCGTTATTCCCTCCCTGCGTTACCTATAACCTGCCTACGTAACACGTAGCATCAGCTGCTACACGTGAGAGAGGACAACAAACAGCTGCTGAGCCGTTCATCAAACTTCATACAACTAGACCCAAACAAAGAAGCCCTGAATGCAAAATTGGTTAGTAACATGTTTAGCCCAGCAGTGGCCATCTAACGTTAGCTTGCTTCTTACTTCAGCTACGAGCTACGGGAGGTTTACTCCGACTGTCGTTCGTTATGAAAAGATGAATGAGCGTTTGTTTACTTGCCAAACTTCTGGTGGTCGATTAACGTAATCATTACGTCCCGCTGGCTGCCATCACGCTAATGATTACTGTTGGCTGGAAAGAGGTTACAGGTTTATTGTTGACCATGTAACCTTACAGTTTTATTTAGTTATAACTAACACTGGGTTTGAAAATCAACAGGGTTTGTTGACTTACAGTAGTTTAAAAGCTGTTATTAATTGTAGACACATTGTACATTAGGCTACATGGTTGTGCTCTGTAAATTAAAAACAGACAGATTTATTGTTTGATTATGCAACGTCACAGTTTCATTTAGTTAACGCTACACTTGGTTTAGGAGTCTGGGGAGTGTGTTGACTTACAGTATTTAATAAGCTGTCAATAATTGCATTGCACATTACAGGGTTGTGCTCTGTAAATGAAAAACAGGTTACAGTTACAGAATTCCTTATAGCCATGCAGTTTTGTTAGCAACCTGGATGGAACGCAGCAGGTGATACAACATTTGTAATAACCACGAGAACTTGAGACTTGACTTGGACTCTAGCTCAAAGACTTGTGAGCATCTCTAACTATACGTTATGGTACTGAATGATAACCCAAGTTAGTCGATGTGATGTTCTGGACCTTTGTGAACGACTTACTGCGGTAAGCATATTAACTCATTTCCGTTTCTGGAGCTTGCGTGTTGGTAGCGTGTTGTGCTGCTTCTCACTAAATACCAGTTAAATTTGTTAGATTTGTCATTACAGCGGCCAACTGTCTGCTAAACACTTCTTCTTACAGTAGTTTTGCCCAAGCACTCACACTTCTTTCCATATTGTAGTGACTGTCGCTTAATCTCATAGTTGTTTTTGAAAGTTTTGGTAGCCAACGCTACCGTACTTTAGCTTAACAGACGTTACCCCTAAAGGCAGGTGGAGGGTTCTGTATAAACCCCCTGTTGAGGATCATACATGGAGCAATAGCTACAAACAGACACAGAGCTCACCTGGATCCAGGCACTGGGGAGGGCTGTCCATTCTGCACTCAGAGGGAAACAGGACACTCACACAACAGGCTGGGCATCAGGGGGCAGCTGCTTCAGTTGATGCTATTCCAGGTCCTGATGGTTCAGACACTGCTGTTTCAGTTTCTGATGGGCCAGGGTTTTGCAGTCTGCATACAAGGGATATGGGTGCTGCTGGTTCTGGTACAGCGTTTTTGGGTTCTGCTATTACAGCTTTTTTCTATGTTATGGGGGATATATGTATAGGCAGCTTGAACTTAAATGGGGCAAGGGATGATGAGGAAAAAGGCTTCTATTTTCAAGCTGTGCTCTCTAAAACAGTTGGATGAGACACACAGTCCTGTTGATAATGAGGCTGACTGGAGGAGAGACTGGACTGGTGAAACAGTTGTGAGGTTGGAATTCTCTTTTACTCTTTAGTCCTCAGTCCGAGGAGTCCGAAGAGCTGATTAAAGGCTGTCTGTTGAAAGTAAGAGTATGAGAAGGTTAAACTTGGGTTTATTAATATCTATGCTCCAGTTGTGGGAGTGGAGAGAGTCGTGCTTTTAGATGTTTTAAATAAAGTTATTGAGAAATGTAGCAGAATATTTATTTATTGGTACCGAGGACAGCAGGTCGGACAGGAACCATGCAGAGCCTCATGCTGCCTCTCGCTCTCGCCTGCTTCAACTTATGGAATCTCAGAAGCTGTGTGATGTATGGAGAGGTTTTCATGGTCAGCTTGGACACACACCCTAAAGATAACTTCTTGTCTGTGGCCAGGCTTGATCGTTTTTATTGTAAAATTGTTTTTAAAGTTGTTGGATCAGCCCAATCAATCACTTGGAACAGTTTCTTTATAAAGTGTGTGAAATCTAGTAGTTACTGGCATTTTAACACAGCTTTATTGGAAGATAAAAATTTTAAAGATACTTTTGTCTCTTTTTGGAAAAACAAAATCTGATTTTGTTTCAGTGGTGGAATTTTGGAAAAGTCCAGATAAAACAATTCTGTCGGCGGTACACTCAAACTGTCACAAAAGCCTCGGGGAGTTCAGTTAAAGGTTCAGTGTGTAAGTTATAGTGACATCTAGTGGTGAGAGTTGTGAATTGCACCCCCCCTCCCCTATCCAAGCAGGTTGTATAGCTACGGTGCCTGAGACAGGACAAAAAGGTCCTCTGGTTGAGACAGCAGAGAGTTGCCAGTCAATAAATGAGGTTTCTTTAGATAGATATGTTAAGAATCAGAATTACTTTATTGATCCCCAAAAGGGAATTCTTTTGTAACAATTGCACCCTTGTCAAGGTAGATTTTTCTGAACTCATTACTACACATAAACACAATCCCAGGTTTCTGTTTAAGACTGTGGATCAGCTGGTAAACCCAACCCCTCCTTGTGCCTCAGCTGGAAGTAATGATGACTGTGAATTGTTTTTATCTTATTTTACCAATAAGGTGGTGTCAATCAGAGCCTCTATTACCCCCCACGGCCTCTTACTCAGAGGTTCCTCACCAGCAACAAGAGAGTTTTAACCAGTTTTATCCCATCGACTTGTCTGAGCTTTTAAAAACAGTATCACAAATGAGTGTCCTCCAGCCCACTTGATGTAATACCTACAATGTTTTTACTGAAAGTAATAGATTCTGTTGGGCCCCATTTGATCTCTGTTTTCAACAGCTCCCTATCTACTGGTTGTGTCCCTGATTATTTTAAAACGGCTTGCGTGAACCCACTTTTAAAGAAACCTGGTTTAGATCCCTCCTTCCCACATAATTTTAGACCAATTTCAAAACTGCCTTTTATTGCAAAAATTCTAGAAAGAATTGTGTCCAAACAGCTGCTCACTGTGCTGGAAAATAACAAATTATTTGAAAAGTTTCAGTCTGGTTTTAGGAAGTACCACAGCACTGAGACTGCCCTGCTTAAAGTCACCAATGACCTTTTAATGTCTGCTGATGAAGGCATGTGCTCAGTCCTGGTACTCCTGGACCTTAGTGCTGCTTTTGACACCATTGATCACAACATCATGTTAGACAGACTGAGGCACTGGGTGGGGATCTCTGGTACTGCCCTAGAATGGTTTTCATCCTACCTGTCAAATAGGAAGTTTTGCGTGTCTGTAAACAACTATGTCTCCTCGTTCTGTCCAGTTAAATATGGTGTGCCTCAGGGGTCGGTCTTAGGACCCATTTTGTTTTGCTTGTATCTGCTTCCCCTTGGACATTATCCATAAACATGGCATTTCTTTTCATATTTATGGTGATGACACACAAATATACTTGCCCGTCAGATCCACAGACCCTGGAATGCTGAGTTCACTTAACAACTGCCTTTGTGAAGTTAAAAAATGGATGTCAAATAATTTCCTCCAGCTGAACTCAGACAAAACAGAAATCCTGGTCATTGGGTCTCAGCAGATGGCAAATCAAATACTGTCATCTGCTGGTTCCCTGGTAAATCACATTAAGCCTGTGGCCTTGTCTATGAAGATTCTCAGTCATCCAGGTCAGTTATCCAACGAAGGTTAAAGTCAAGGGCAATTGGACTTGGTTGAAGATACTGGAAGACGTTTCGTCCCTCATCCAAAGGACTTCTTCAGTTCTGACTGACTGGCAGGGAAACTCAGCTATTTAACCTCAGTGGGGTCGTTTGCCAGGGTCATCGATACCGCTGGTTCATTAGTGTTCCTTATTGCTGTGACGACAGTCGTTACAGTTGTAGTAGACCTAAATTTATTAGTTATGCATTTTAATAAATTTATGAGAATTGATACCCAATTATGAATTATAATTCATAATTTCCTCGTTAAGGGCACCACCGGAGTTGTTATAATCCTAGAGTCTCCGGACCTCTAGGTAGTTTGAATAATTATACAATTATTACTAGTGATCAGTTAGTTAATAATCGCTCAATTATCTTAAATCAGTCAGTCAGTCTCATATCTAAAGGGTCAATTCTCTTGGCAGGAACTATAAATAGGCAACACACACAGCTCTTGATTATATTACAGTGAATTTATTCTCTAACTAAGGTGATAAAAAGATGATTGGATACAGGGAACATAAACATTTGCTGAACAATGAGCCTGGAGGTTCGATTGTGGGAAGCATTTGACTCATACGGCATAGAAGAGCTACTGAAAGTAAACTAATGCTATAATTTGGGAGTTAAAATGGACATCTGATCACAGAACGTGTGTTAAGTCTTACTGCTTGTCGACAGTCTGCTTTTGGCCTTTTGGCCACTCTAGCTGCCGATCCTGGCTTTTTGCTAGGGATTCTCCAGGGTTCTCCGTGTCTGATTGAAAACGCCTCCTCCGTCTGGCAATTCGGCTGTTTGCAGGTTTCCTTCGTTGTAGCTGGCGAGAGCACATGGCTTGGTCTGACCTCGACGAAAAAGGCTTAAAATGGAACTTGGTCGTTCCTGAATTAGTCCAGTGTAACTTAACGGACTCATAACTTTAACAAACAAAAGAAATAAAGAAAATAAAACAAACTGAAGGCAGATCGATGTCGCGGCACTTCAGGTGTGTAGGTTCAGGCGAACAAAGGGCCTGTTTGTTTCGCTGGTCGACTGAGGGCGTTGCCTGGCGCGGCACGCGCCGCGTCCAGAGAGCAGAACAGAGTGGAAGAGCCAACAGCGAAGCGAAGAGAGAGAGAGAGAGAGCGAGGTCGCGTGTCGCTCTTTTGTTGCCTGGGGTGTGGTTCCCCAGGGGGCGTCTCAAGTTTCCCAAGGGACTGCCTTTCTAAACTTAATGTCTAAAGAAAAGAAATCTATTTGCACGTATTATAATCAAATATTTTCCACAATCGAACCTCAATGGTTGAACGGTTGTACCGTTCTCGGCATTTGGTAACAGGAAACAATTGTCACATTATTGGTCAGGATATTTATACATTTAACGGCATTTCCGATGAGGGCATGTAATACTTGTTTCGTCCACTTGGGGGAGCTCAGGTTACATGAGGAAAGCTTGGATTACATTAGATGAAGGAGTGTCTTGCTGAACATAAAAACACTGCACAAGTAACTCTCTTTTCAGCACTAATAAACAACAGATAGCAACAACAGTTAACATAACTACTCAAATAGAGGCAAACGTATTCAGGCAACTAAAGATTTAATTGACTTAATTAAATGCTTTGAGTCTTTTGGAGACTGCAGTCCTTTTACATTGAAAGTTCAGTGTCCTGGACAATGTCACACTTAGGTGAGACAAGGAGTATCCCTTTGATGTGGTAATAAAACAAAGAATAAGGTCGGTTTCCACGGAAACGTGTGTGGTGGGGCCAGTTTTGATAGGCTGTTCAGGGAGATGCCAATGGCTGGCTCGTGTCCCTTTGTCAGTTTAACAGTCAGGCCCCGCGTTATCAGCTTCGGAATCAAAAAGGTGCCAGTTTTATGGTCGGGACAGCACTTAGAGAAAGCAACTTTGACCCCTCCCCATCTTCTCTGGGGAGGAGAAAGGAATTTAGGGTAGCTCCAAATTTATTCCATGTAAAATGCACAAATCCACACCGTTGTTCACTACACAGTCGTTAAGACTACCTTTGGCCAAGACTGAACGACCATCGTTGGTATCTTCACCTGAGGCCAACAGGTTACGTTTGTTGAGTTTCCTGGGAAGTGATGAAAGGACAGCATTGTAAGTGGGGGATAAGTGGTGGCGTAGACCCCCTCCCCTGTTCAATGACGGCTTCTCCACCCTGGTGTAGATGCTTCCTTGACACCTCTTTCAAAGCATCCATCTTCTCTGTCTAAAATGTGCACCTGGTGGTCCTCAAACGAGTGTCCTCTGTCCTTCAGATGTAAGTAGACTGCAGAGTCTTGACCTGAGGAGTTGGCCCTTCTGTGTTGAGCCATGCGTTTGTGTCGTGGTTGTTTAGTCTCCCCAATATACAGGTCTGTGCATTCCTCACTGCATTGGACCGCATACACTAGATTGCTTTTCTTGTGTGACTCCAGACTGTCCAGAACTCAGCTGCCAGGCTTTTAACCAGAACAAAGAAATATGACCACATTACTCCTATTTTAGCTTCATTACACTGGCTCCCAGTATGTTTTAGAATTGACTTTAAAATTCTATTGATCACTTTTAAAGCTCTTCATGGCCTCTCGCCTTGTTATATTTCTGACCTTTTAGTCCCATACGCACCAGCACGTACCTTGAGATCCTCGGGCAGAGGTCTGTTGTCTGTTCCAGAGTCCCGACTGAAAACTAAAGGGGACAGAGCGTTTGCTGTCAGGGCCCCGAGGCTCTGGAACAGCCTGCCCGAGGAAATCAGGTCGGCTGAGTCAGTGAACTCTTTTAAGTCCCTTCTTAAAACATACTTTTATAGGAGAGCCTTTCCAGATCTTATTTGACTTTATTTTATCCCTTTTATTTTATTGTATTTTACTAATTTTATATTTATCTTAAACGTGTATTTTGGTCTTTTCAATGTTTTCATGCTTTTATCATGAATTGTTTTTGTATTATTGTCTCTTGGGTATTATTTACATTTGTTAAAGCACCTGATAACTTGTTTTTGAAAAGTGCTCTACAAATAAAGATTATTATTATAAGGTGTATATAAATATAAAATATAAATACAAATATAAAGGTGTGTGGGTATGTACAATATTTACATTATTAAAAAAAAATATATTGCACATTAATTATTAGAATATATATATATATATAATGTTGCTTATATGTTGTTGATATTAGTGCTGAAAAGAATCTAAATAAGTTACTTTTGCAGTGTTTTTATTTTCAGCAAGACACTCCTTCATCTAATGTAATCAATGCTTGTTCATAATACTTTCCTACAAAATTCCTTTAGAAATGATTATAAAGAAATGTTTTACTATACTCTTAATCGCCAGCTTGAATTTAAGGATGAATAACTAAATTCCCCGGTTCCTAAAGAGAGATGAACTTGGATTAATCTAAGCTTTCCTCATGTAACCTGAGCTCCCCCAAGTGGACGAAACAAGTATTACATGCCCTCGTTGGAAATGCCGTTAAATGTATAAATATCCTGACCAATAATGTGACAATTGTTTCGTGTATCCAAATGCTTAACTTAGAACGGTACAACCATTTGACCATTGAGGTTCGATTGTGGAAAATATTTGATTATAATACGCGCAAATAGATTTCTCTTCTTTTAGACATGAAGTTTAGAAAGGCAGTCCCTCGAGAAACCTGAAACGCCCTCTGGGGAACCACGCCCCAGACAACAAAAGAGCGACACACGACGTCGTTCGCGCTCTTGGCTCTTCTTCTCTTCTCTGCTTCTCTCTCGGCTCGCTCTGCCCTCTGGACGCTTCGGCACACGTCCTTCGTGCCTCGCCAGGCAACGGCCAAAGAGTCGACCAGCAACAGGCCTCCGTTCGCTTGAAGCTACACACGCGAAGTGCCGCAACATCGATCTGCCCCTCAGTTTGTTTTATTTTCTTTCTTTCTTTTGTTTTGTTAAAGTTATCAGTCCGTTAAGTTACACTGGACTAATTCAGGGGTTTTCCAGTGTTGGCAGGAAAATTAAAGACATGACTGAGGAACTTGACTGTGTAACATCAGCATGGTCAACTTTGGGGGCTCCACGGCACGATTTCGGAACACGTCTCAGATAACGGAGCAGAGGATTTATAAGCCCATCATGACAACAAATCCAACAGCCTGGACTGGCATGGTGTGTTTCACAAGACAGCGTTTCACACCAAGAGAAGGAGTGCAGATGGGTGCAGCCGAACCTGACGGACACCACAAGCTCCAGTCTTTGTGATTCCCTCTTCTGATGGCTATGGAGTGCTGAGACAACACGTGTGGGTATGTGGACAACATGTGTATCAAGTCTTGAGGCCTGGATGGCGTGGGACGTGTTATCTTGCCCATCTGTCACCATCCTGCCCACTCTGAGCCATTTCCACTCTTACTACGCCCACTACTATGTGCCTCACAGAGCCAGACACTCAAACACCAGAGTTCCACAAGTGGAGAAAAGCTTTGGGGGCTTCCTCCCCTGGTGGGGGACTGTGAACAATAAGAACATAAGATAGATGGACTGACTATTGAACTGGAGAACCTTACAGTCCTTGTGGAAGTGGGTTTTTCCACCCTCACACCCTGTGCAGGGCCTCAGAAATGTGGCTTTGCAGAACAGAATGGCCCTGATGCTGGCGACTCAAGGCGGAGTTTGCCACATTATTGGAAGGGACTGTTGTACGTACATCCCAGATGTCTCGGACAACATGACTCATGTCGTCTCCCACCTGAATGATCTACTGCACGAGGAGAAGAGTCAGGACTCGCAGAACTCTGGGGGATGTGGTCGTGGCTGACGACAGGCGGATGGAAGAATGTGCTGTTTAAAATGTTGACCCCACACTCTAAGAAATATCTGTTTATTAACAGTTGTATGACTGTATATTTTTACAGAAATTGTCCATAGAATATTATTTACGGGTGTATTTCTGTTTAATTACGTTTCGAATTGCATTATGGGACTTTGATCTCTGCTCCAACAACTGCCGCGGCCGGGAGACGGACATTAAACTGTTAAGCTGAACATCAAAAAAGAATTTGAAACTTCAGCCGTAAGTAATTTTTTGCAAAAATGAACGTTATCCAAGTGACTGTTTTATTTGCAGTAGTTTTAAATGTTAGATTGCCTGGGTTCATTGTGTGCAGCATAACGTTATAACGGTACCGTTTTGAATTTCCCTTTGCTATGGCTAACATTAGCTAACTTAACGTTCATGAGCTACTACTAAAGCAGCGCTTGGTTAGGGAGATTAAAGAGGCGTCTTTTTCGCATAAGATTTAAAACTATGTTAATTATTTGGTTATGTCCCCCTTCTCCATTCTTTGTGGCAGAGGGTCTGTGAATTTACAGAACTATTGTCAGTATTTTGAGTTTGACTGCTGTTAAAAAAACAAAACGCCCCGTCTCCGCTGGCTGTGAATGAGCAAAAATTTCATCTCCAGCTCCACTTTGCGTGTAAATACGTAATTTTGAAATGTCATGGAAGTTAACGTTAATGTTTTCTTGGTATTGTAAGTAGCAAACATTAACAGTTAATAGTCCGGCCGTGGTTGAGACGTTAGTTAATGTTAACGTGTTGATGGTGTCTTTTTTGGGTCTGAACGCTTAATGAAGGCTCTCTTTTAAAATAATTCTGGGTCATTTTGAGTGAGCGAAAACCCTAATCCAACATTCACGTTCGTTAGTAAGGTTAAATTACTGTTACTTGCTGAAGGCAGGTCTGCCATATGTATGTGTGACTGTTTAAGCTGGGTGAACGATGAGGGAGGGGGACAGAATCGGCAGTTCATTGTATGTTAATCTCTTTTCTCCCGGGTGTCGATCCTGTCGTTATTTAGATTATTTAACAAGTTTAATTTTTTGACTGAAATCATGGCAAATATAGGGGGAGATATTAACTGAGACATCGCACAACTGATAAATTATCAAGCAAAGGCGCTTGTCTGTACCCTATTTCCGTTTTAGCGTTGCAGCCTTTGAAATAAAAACTGGCCTCACAATAAGCCAATCTCGTGCTGGCATACAGTGACAGGCTAATGCTTTTATTTTGAAGGATATTCGGATGCTTTGATAGAGTTTTACGTTTTTAGAGTTGGTTTTTAAAATATATAATATAAAAGTATATTTTGTCAACTTCAAAGGCTGCACGCTCGCATACATAATTTAACATTTGGTGTGTTATTATTTCTTGTGGAGTGAGTGCTAGGCTATTTTGTGTAATTTTACAGAAGCTAGTTAGCTAATGCCAGCTGCAACAATTGTGTTCCCAGCTGTCTAGGGCACAAGAAAGGCATATGCATGCATGCCTAGCCCTAACTTTGAAACCCCTGGTAGTGTATAATCAAGGTTTAGTTCATTAAGTAGGTTATCCTGAGAGAGTGTTTTGATATTTTGATGTCAGACTTGTGTGACCTGGAGTCAACAGGCATTTGTATTGAAGAGAAAACCTTCTGAGGCAGTGTTTTATGTGTCATTGGAGACAATCTTGGGTCCCACTATCTTGGAGGATTTACTGAAAATTTCAGCTGTGCAGAATATTTTTGTAGTTACTGTCACATTAGAAAAGAGGATTTTCAAAGAAATCCCCTTTCTACAGCCAGAGAACGCCAGCTAAATACAGGGAATCGTTGATGGAGTTGGAAAATAACCCAGATATGCAAATGCACAAAGGCATCAAGTAAAACAGTGTTTTGAACAGACTGACACCTTTCCATGTTTGTGCACCGGGACTCCCACCCTGCCTTGCCCATGATTTATTTGAGGGCATAGTTGACTATGATTTGGCCATGTACTTGCAGTTCCTAGTAAAAACAAGGAAGTGGTTCAGTTACAACATACTTAACAGCAGAATTGTTAATTTTACAGGAGACGGTCAGAACAAGGCTAATGTTTTGCCAAACAATGGGGAAAAAACTTGGGGGGCATGCTGCCCAGAATTGGTGGCTTTTTTTGGTTCTTGCCAGTACTGTTATATGACAGGATCAGAGACCTTAAGGTTCATCCTTAAGGTCTCTGATCCTGTCATTTGGCAACTCATACTGCTACTTAGGCAGGTGGTTGAGCTTGTATGTGCTCCCACACTGTCGGAATCACAGGCTGCCTACATGAAGGTCCTCATTGAAGAGTACATAGAAACAAGGCATCTCCTCTTCCCATTTAAAAAGCTTAGACCCAAGCATCATTACCTTTAACATTATCCAGATCTCACATTACAGTTTGGACCATTAATTCGCACATGGACGATGAGATTTGAAAGCAAGCACAGCTATTTTAAGAGGTGTATTCGGGCAAGTAAGAACTTGAGAAACATCACAAAATCCCTCTGAGAGACATCAGTTGATGCAAGCCTACCAAAGTAGAGGAAATGTGTTTTCCACTGAGTTGATCATGACTGACTGTACAAGGTTTTACCCGGAGTTGTATGATAGTCAGATTAAGGGTGCATTGAAAGCATTCAATGTCACATCATCAAATGCGGTAGTGACAGACAGAATTACTGTACGAGGCACATGCTATGTAAATGACATGCTTGTCATTTTGAGCTGTCATACTGGACAGTTAATTCTCGGGCTTATTGCATGTATTGTAGTGAAACAACAAAAGACTGTTTCTTGTGCTTAGACAGAGAAGAGCAAGTGGAAACTACTATACTACTATAAAGTTGACAGATTTGGGAGTCACAAATCTGGAAGACTGCACATTTTTAACTGCAGCAGGCTTGGATGGGATTTTATCATCAATACAGTCGAGGCGGCTGATCAATGCATTTTCCACAGGTATGTTATGGGCTTGATCAGATATTGAACAGTACACTAACATCTTAAATTTAATTTAATTCATATAAGCTTTATTGCCATGATCAATCAGAAACCTATATATTGCAGCTCATACTACACACTGACTTTTCTCCCCACATAAATATGGTAGTATCAGGATGAGGGAGGTTATTTCTTTTTTCAAAGAAAGTCAATCTTTCTCTCACTCACAAGTAAGGGTTAGGGATAGAAAACTGAACCTGTCCCCCACGGCAGGAGACAGGAGGTGCACGGTCCGTCCCTCGGAAGCCACCCCCCCCACGGTTCCAGGATGCCTGGTACTGAGGTCGCTCACGAAAATCTCGTGGCTGATTATCAAAGAGGGTGCGATTACGGGAGTACCCGTGCTTCTTCCCGTAGTGCACCACTGTCCATCCTGCATCCTGAGCAGAGCCCATGATCCAAACTTGTCGTTCGTGTATACCACGAGAAGGAAAACAAAAATAATAATAAAAAATAAAATTGAAATAATAAGTAGGCATCGTATAATCAATAGGAAATATAATTATTTAAAACTGAAGTGTGAAATAACTGTTTTGTTTTTTATGTGTTTTTTTTAACGCTTTAAAAATTCAAAAATTAAAAGTTATTAGTAATTAATTGCAATGTGCCTATTCGCGCGACGTTTCCACCCAGGTGGGTCGTCTTCAGGCGTAGGCACAGAAAAGAGAGAAGGACAAACTGTAACTGGCTTGCAGACTAGCAGAGAGATGTTGCCTCTTTGAAGGTCAGAGCAGTAATGAGCCAGGAGGCCCCCTGAGCTCTATTTATACTCTGTCGACTTTAACCTCATACATGCCAGTGAAGTTTTAATACTGTATTTAAATGAATTCAATTGCTATGTAATATAAAGTTATGTAGTTTTGACCTCTCTCTTCTATCCTTAATCAGCTATAGGAAAATGTTTTTATCCATTATTTGATGACATTTATTCGTTTTTAAAGGTGTTTCCCATTGATCTTTGAATAATAAGTATGACAAACTGTTAATAGTTACTCCTAGAGCTTAGCTTTATACACCCCATGTTTCATACATTCAATACAATACTCTCCATCTGTAGGTCCGGTATGGCGTACATTGGTATCCTGGAGAGATTGGAATCCCCAATGATGAGCCATTTCTTACTCACATTGAGGCCCCAGTCGACCATTTTGCGGTCTGTAGTGATGTGTCTCTTAACCTTGTGAAAGTACGGTTGTGGAGTGGAGGTATTTTCCATCCTTGAATCTCCTTCACTTGTACCATTCGGGTCCTCTGGGGGTCCCTGAAAGGGGACTGCCCTTTGGTGAGCTCGAGGTGATCCTGCCTCGGCCCCTCGTGGAGATGCTGAACCCATTTCAAGACCTAAAATGGGAGTAGTGTCCAAATTCGACCACAAATCCTCATCCAGCAATGAATGGTTTGCACCCGGTTTTGTAGCTCAAGGGGAATCCCTGTTATCGGACTGAGAAAATTCATCCCCCCCTATTTCCAGGCCTATGAGGTTAGTCTGTGCGACTTCCCGAGTCGGTTTCGTGGATTTTCGAGGTAGTCTCTGTGCCTTAGGGGATTGATGAGTGAGCTCTCCCCCTTGGTCCCCTACTGCTGTTGTTCTTAGCTGTGGGATTTCTGTTGGCAACGAAATTGTCGCTGGTGGTGTGTGTTGCGGAGACTTTGGTCGTTGCGTATTTATGCCCTGTGGTGGTGGTTGGTGTCCTGTGGTGGTGGTTGTTGTTCCGTGTTGGTGTCCTGTGGTGGTGGTGGTTGTTCCGTGTTGGTGTCCTGTGGTGGTGGTGGTTGTTCCGTGTTGGTGTCCTGTGGTGGTGGTTGTTGTTCCGTGTTGGTGTCCTGTGGTGGTGGTTCTGTGCTTTTGTTCTGTGGTGGCAATTTTTCTCGTTGGTCTGGAACCGTTTCTGAATGTTCACAAGCTGAGATCAATGCCTCGGCATGGTCTATGACCTCTTGTTTTATACGAGGCAGGTTCTTGCGGGCCCATTTTGTGGCCACCACAAAAGCTGTGTTCCACTGTGGAACCAGTTCCCGGGAGAGGTCCTCCAAAAGGGTCCCCAATCCCGCCTTGTAATGGTCTTCCAGGATCACCAAAGTGGTGTAACCCCAGTTCTTGGCATTACCTACAATGAGGTCCAGGGTATCTGAGGTGGGGGCTGCCGGTTTGATCATGGAGGACAAAATGTTCACCATGCGGGAAATCATGAAGGGTTCTGATTTATCCAGTTCCGGGGTGACATTCTGCAGGTGATGTACCATTTTGATGACCTTGTGCATCTTGCGTACCAATTGACTGAATTTGGGGTCAGTTGGCACCACCGGTTGGCTCCTATTAACAGAAAAAAAACGGTCTGGGTGTTGTTGACGTGGTCTGGTCCCTGGACCCTGATATCCAGAGTTGGAAGGCCCCCTAATTGTTTTGGGGTTGGCCTGGCGAACCACCGAAGCATAAGATTGGGATTGTGGGCCTAAATATCTGCCAGGATAAAGGGGTCGGGGACGTCCCAAGGGAGGCGCAGGCTGGTTAGGGAAGGGGAACTGAACCTGACCCCCATCATGATGGGAGACAGGAGGTGCACGGTCCTTCCCCCGGTAGCCCCTTCCCCCCCGGTAAGAGAAGTGGTTTTGACGTCCGTCAAAACCTGTTCGTGGACGATCTTCATAGACCCCCTGTCCAGGGGTCGGCGTCGTCCGTCGTGGCGCACCACGGTCCATCCGTCGCCATGAGTGAGACTCATGACTGAGTGGTCTTATTAAGTCCTCTATAAACTAAAAGCGAAAAAAGGTTTTACTCTCTGAAATAACTGAAATTGTTTTTTTAAATTAAATAAAAACCGAAAAGATTCAAAATAACGGAAAAATATTTTTTTTCGAACGAAAATTTAATTTAAGCTTTCTGTAAAAAAAGTAATTCTACTGTGTGTGCCCGTGCGCGACGTTTCGACCCCAATGGGTCTTCTTCAGGCTAAGGCACAATACAGGTGAGAAAAGAATGCTGAAACTGGCAGGCTGGCTGAGATGTTACCTCATGGAGAGTCAGAGTAAGAATGAAGGAAGGAGGAGGCCACTCCCCTCAATTTATAGTCTCCCGTGCTTGTCATTCTGCCTCATAGGAATTTGTCCGTTTTTTAACCCTTGGAGACTAATGAGTGTTTTATATTGAATTAAAATGAATGTTTTTAACCCCTTCTATTCTGGATTATGCCAATTAGAATTTTATAGTATTTTTAAGGCTGATTTAGTTATATACCTTGTTACATCCATGGAAGTAGAAGTAGTTTTTAAAAAAAAACCTAGTCAATGATGTTGTTGGATGAATTGTTTGTTGTTGTAGGCCCATTAATGTTTTTAAGGACTTATATCATGTGTTTTTAACCCTTTGCATACAGTTATTGTTTGGAATTATTACCGTTTAATTAGTGTTACTGATAGAATAACAATGAATTTGTTTTTAACCCCTTGTATGTTAATAATTGCTTTAATTAGTCTAGAATCATGTTTGCTTTTTAACCCCTTGCATGCCAATTGTTGTTAAATGAGATGCGACTTTTAACTGGTAGAGATATAATTTTTATTAACTAAACGTCCACATAATTTGGGGTCAATCTGGTTGGGGAAGAAAAAATTGAAATGTCGACGCCAAAGGCGGCGACATTGAGAGCACAGGCCATCCACTGCCAGCTAGCTCCTAGCCCTCACTTCTCATTGAGGCCTCCTGGAATCAAAGTGCCCAGACGGTGAATCCAGAGCCTCTCCTCACACCGTCTCTGAGCTGTGGACCATCTGGGGTTACACTGCAGGATCAGTGCAGTGAGCTGGGACCAGCCATGCTCAATAAAATGTTTGACCAGTGGGATGTGTGTGTCTTTCTTCCTCCCAATGTTATATCTGTGTTGTGTGAATCTGGTCAAAAGGGTGTTCCCCGTCTCCCCCACATACTGTATGTTACACTGTCTGCATCTGATTAAGTAGACACAATTTTTGGAGTGAGCAGTGCCATGCCTGTGTGTGGGGAAAACATTGTGGTTGTGTGGGTTCAGCACCCAAGGACGGTGCCTAAAAAATTCTCCGTGACCCAGGGGTCTAGAGTCAACACGCGGTGCCAATTTGGCCTTCACCAGAGTGTCCTGCAGATTTTTGTTCTTTCTGTATGCAGCTATGAGTCTGTGGTCCTGTAACAGCTGAGTTGTGGAAATTAAATTTTGGAAATTGCATCTGAGTGTCCTAATTAATTGTACTGCTGAGGGAGAATAGGTAGTGATTACTGGGAGTAAGGAATCTGTGCTGAGAGGTTTTGTGTGGAGGAAGGTTTTAAAGGCTCTCCGTAAAAAGGCCCTGCAGTACCCTCTGCTGGCCAGAGCGGAGAACAGCACCTTCGTTGCCTCTTTAAAATCCTCTGGTCGAGTGCAGATTCTGTGAAACCTCAGCAGCTGAGACTTGATTAAACCTGCAAAGTGTGTTTTGGGTGGAAACTGGACTTCTGCAGAAGAGAATGTGTATCAGTTTCCTTAAAAAACACCTTGAGGTCAAGTCTAGCAGTCTGGGTAAATGTGGGCCCCTTAAAGGTAGTGGTATCCAAAAAATCAACCGCAGTGGCACTGATGCAATATTTGAGTTGATTGCAGGATTGTGGTGATTCAAACCACAATTTGAACAACATTCATGAACCAATTGGTCGAAATCCTCTCTTGAAAAGGGCCAGACCCCCCATATGTCATCCAGAAACCTGTAGTAGTAGAGGGTTTTTTGGGGCAGGAATTTCAGGCAGCCGCTTCCCACTCTGCCATGAAAATGTTGGCATAGGCGGGTGCAAATTTCTTTCCCATGGCCGTGCCCTTAATTTGGAGGAAAAATTGTCCATTGAATTCAAAGTCGTTTCTGGTCAAATTGATCTCTAAAAGTTGCAATAATTCTCTGTCGGGTCTTTTGGCGTCTGGGTATTTTTGGAATATGTTTTTTACTGCTTGAATGCCTTCTGGGATTACAATGTTTGTGTATAGGCTGTCAATGTCCATGGTGAAGAGGAAGGCATTCAGGGGGATGTTAATTTGTTTAATTCTGTTCACAAAATCATACGTGTCTTTGATATAACTGGCATGTCTTATCGAGAGAGGATTAAGAAATGGTCAATAAACTCAGCTGTATAATACGTCTCACTGCTGCAATCGGACACAATGGGACGTCCTGGAGGGATCTCATGAGGTTTAGGGTTAGGGGAAGGAAAAAGAGCGGGCTAACGACTTACAAAGCTCTGCGTTAGCCAGTCTGGTGCACTGTCCTGTGATGCGCCTCCAGAGTCCCCAGAAAGGCAAAAACACTCCCTCCTTGTTTGAGTTTTAAGCATTTCCCACACTTCCCATCATAAAAACAAAAGTGCATTACCTTTGCCTTGTTCAAAAAATTGGACTTCACGAATCCTTTAATTTCTGCATCCTACTTGGATGTCTTACGATGAATTTTCCTATCTTCCTGTCCTATTAATCCAGGCCTACTTGGTCCTGCTTCACTCTGCCTTGTTGCAACGTTTCGGAGAACTATTTGTCCTTCATCAGGCTTTGCAGAGTGGCATCTTTAAGTGTCCTTTTTCTTTAGGTTTCACTTGAATGAGGTTCGAACACGGTCAATATTTTCCTTTTTAACTTCAGCTTGAGGCTGTCTATTTTAGGTTTCCAGGATTCTTCTGCTTGAGTCTTTTCCAATTGAGGATTTCAGTGAGTCACGGTAAGTACTGAGGTTAAGGTGAGGGATTTGGGCTGGGTAAGAGTGTCTCCACCCCCGTGAGGCCCTCTAGAGGACACACACGGCGCTGGCTGGTTAGGGGAAGGAAAAAGAGCTGGCTAACGTCTTACAAAGCTCTGCGTTAGCCAGTCTGGTGCACTGTCCTGTGATGCGCCTCCAGAGTCCCCAGAAAGGCAAAAACACTCCCTCCTTGTTTGAGTTTTAAGCATTTCCCACATTTCCCATCATAAAAACAAAAGTGCATTACCTTTGCCTTTGTTCAAAAAATTGGACTTCACGAATCCTTTAATTTCTGCATCCTACTTGGATGTCTTACGATGAATTTTCCTATCTTCCTGTCCTATTAATCCAGGCCTACTTGGTCCTGCTTCACTCTGCCTTGTTGCAACGTTTCGGAGAACTATTTGTCCTTCATCAGGCTTTGCAGAGTGGCATCTTTAAGTGTCCTTTTTCTTTAGGTTTCACTTGAATGAGGTTCGAACACGGTCAATATTTTCCTTTTTAACTTCAGCTTGAGGCTGTCTATTTTAGGTTTCCAGGATTCTTCTGCTTGAGTCTTTTCCAATTGAGGATTTCAGTGAGTCACGGTAAGTACTGAGGTTAAGGTGAGGGATTTGGGCTGGGTAAGAGTGTCTCCACCCCCGTGAGGCCCTCTAGAGGACACACACGGCGCTGGCTGGTTAGGGGAAGGAAAAAGAGCTGGCTAACGTCTTACAAAGCTCTGCGTTAGCCAGTCTGGTGCACTGTCCTGTGATGCGCCTCCAGAGTCCCCAGAAAGGCAAAAACACTCCCTCCTTGTTTGAGTTTTAAGCATTTCCCACATTCCCATCATAAAAAACAAAAGTGCATTACCTTTGCCTTTGTTCAAAAAATTGGACTTCACGAATCCTTTAATTTCTGCATCCTACTTGGATGTCTTACGATGAATTTTCCTATCTTCCTGTCCTATTAATCCAGGCCTACTTGGTCCTGCTTCACTCTGCCTTGTTGCAACGTTTCGGAGAACTATTTGTCCTTCATCAGGCTTTGCAGAGTGGCATCTTTAAGTGTCCTTTTTCTTTAGGTTTCACTTGAATGAGGTTCGAACACGGTCAATATTTTCCTTTTTAACTTCAGCTTGAGGCTGTCTATTTTAGGTTTCCAGGATTCTTCTGCTTGAGTCTTTTCCAATTGAGGATTTCAGTGAGTCACGGTAAGTACTGAGGTTAAGGTGAGGGATTTGGGCTGGGTAAGAGTGTCTCCACCCCCGTGAGGCCCTCTAGAGGACACACACGGCGCTGGCTGGTTAGGGGAAGGGAAAAAGAGCTGGCTAACGTCTTACAAAGCTCTGCGTTAGCCAGTCTGGTGCACTGTCCTGTGATGCGCCTCCAGAGTCCCCAGAAAGGCAAAAACACTCCCTCCTTGTTTGAGTTTTAAGCATTTCCCACATTTCCCATAAAAAACAAAAGTGCATTACCTTTGCCTTTGTTCAAAAAATTGGACTTCACGAATCCTTTAATTTCTGCATCCTACTTGGATGTCTTACGATGAATTTTCCTATCTTCCTGTCCTATTAATCCAGGCCTACTTGGTCCTGCTTCACTCTGCCTTGTTGCAACGTTTCGGAGAACTATTTGTCCTTCATCAGGCTTTGCAGAGTGGCATCTTTAAGTGTCCTTTTTCTTTAGGTTTCACTTGAATGAGGTTCGAACACGGTCAATATTTTCCTTTTTAACTTCAGCTTGAGGCTGTCTATTTTAGGTTTCCAGGATTCTTCTGCTTGAGTCTTTTCCAATTGAGGATTTCAGTGAGTCACGGTAAGTACTGAGGTTAAGGTGAGGGATTTGGGCTGGGTAAGAGTGTCTCCACCCCCGTGAGGCCCTCTAGAGGACACACACGGCGCTGGCTGGTTAGGGGAAGGAAAAAGAGCTGGCTAACGTCTTACAAAGCTCTGCGTTAGCCAGTCTGGTGCACTGTCCTGTGATGCGCCTCCAGAGTCCCCAGAAAGGCAAAAACACTCCCTCCTTGTTTGAGTTTTAAGCATTTCCCACATTTCCCATCATAAAAACAAAAGTGCATTACCTTTGCCTTTGTTCAAAAAATTGGACTTCACGAATCCTTTAATTTCTGCATCCTACTTGGATGTCTTACGATGAATTTTCCTATCTTCCTGTCCTATTAATCCAGGCCTACTTGGTCCTGCTTCACTCTGCCTTGTTGCAACGTTTCGGAGAACTATTTGTCCTTCATCAGGCTTTGCAGAGTGGCATCTTTAAGTGTCCTTTTTCTTTAGGTTTCACTTGAATGAGGTTCGAACACGGTCAATATTTTCCTTTTTAACTTCAGCTTGAGGCTGTCTATTTTAGGTTTCCAGGATTCTTCTGCTTGAGTCTTTTCCAATTGAGGATTTCAGTGAGTCACGGTAAGTACTGAGGTTAAGGTGAGGGATTTGGGCTGGGTAAGAGTGTCTCCACCCCCGTGAGGCCCTCTAGAGGACACACACGGCGCTGGCTGGTTAGGGGAAGGAAAAAGAGCTGGCTAACGTCTTACAAAGCTCTGCGTTAGCCAGTCTGGTGCACTGTCCTGTGATGCGCCTCCAGAGTCCCCAGAAAGGCAAAACACTCCCTCCTTGTTTGAGTTTTAAGCATTTCCCACATTTCCCATCATAAAAAACAAAAGTGCATTACCTTTGCCTTTGTTCAAAAAATTGGACTTCACGAATCCTTTAATTTCTGCATCCTACTTGGATGTCTTACGATGAATTTTCCTATCTTCCTGTCCTATTAATCCAGGCCTACTTGGTCCTGCTTCACTCTGCCTTGTTGCAACGTTTCGGAGAACTATTTGTCCTTCATCAGGCTTTGCAGAGTGGCATCTTTAAGTGTCCTTTTTCTTTAGGTTTCACTTGAATGAGGTTCGAACACGGTCAATATTTTCCTTTTTAACTTCAGCTTGAGGCTGTCTATTTTAGGTTTCCAGGATTCTTCTGCTTGAGTCTTTTCCAATTGAGGATTTCAGTGAGTCACGGTAAGTACTGAGGTTAAGGTGAGGGATTTGGGCTGGGTAAGAGTGTCTCCACCCCCGTGAGGCCCTCTAGAGGACACACACGGCGCTGGCTGGTTAGGGGAAGGAAAAAGAGCTGGCTAACGTCTTACAAAGCTCTGCGTTAGCCAGTCTGGTGCACTGTCCTGTGATGCGCCTCCAGAGTCCCCAGAAAGGCAAAAACACTCCCTCCTTGTTTGAGTTTTTAAGCATTTCCCACATTCCCATCATAAAAACAAAAGTGCATTACCTTTGCCTTTGTTCAAAAAATTGGACTTCACGAATCCTTTAATTTCTGCATCCTACTTGGATGTCTTACGATGAATTTTCCTATCTTCCTGTCCTATTAATCCAGGCCTACTTGGTCCTGCTTCACTCTGCCTTGTTGCAACGTTTCGGAGAACTATTTGTCCTTCATCAGGCTTTGCAGAGTGGCATCTTTAAGTGTCCTTTTTCTTTAGGTTTCACTTGAATGAGGTTCGAACACGGTCAATATTTTCCTTTTTAACTTCAGCTTGAGGCTGTCTATTTTAGGTTTCCAGGATTCTTCTGCTTGAGTCTTTTCCAATTGAGGATTTCAGTGAGTCACGGTAAGTACTGAGGTTAAGGTGAGGGATTTGGGCTGGGTAAGAGTGTCTCCACCCCCGTGAGGCCCTCTAGAGGACACACACGGCGCTGGCTGGTTAGGGGAAGGAAAAAGAGCTGGCTAACGTCTTACAAAGCTCTGCGTTAGCCAGTCTGGTGCACTGTCCTGTGATGCGCCTCCAGAGTCCCCAGAAAGGCAAAAACACTCCCTCCTTGTTTGAGTTTTAAGCATTTCCCACATTTCCCATCATAAAAACAAAAGTGCATTACCTTTGCCTTTGTTCAAAAAATTGGACTTCACGAATCCTTTAATTTCTGCATCCTACTTGGATGTCTTACGATGAATTTTCCTATCTTCCTGTCCTATTAATCCAGGCCTACTTGGTCCTGCTTCACTCTGCCTTGTTGCAACGTTTCGGAGAACTATTTGTCCTTCATCAGGCTTTGCAGAGTGGTTCGGAGAGGGAAAAAGAGCTGGCCAACGACTTACAAAGCTCTGCGTTAGCCAGTCTGGTGCACTGTCCTGTGATGCGCCTCCAGCGACCCCAGAAAGGCAAAAACTCCCTGCTTGTTTGATGTTTAAGCATTTCCCACATTTCCCATGGTAAAAAAACAAAAGTGCATTACCTTTGCATTTGGTCAAAAAATTGGACTTCACGAATCCTTTGATTTCTGCATCCTACTTGGATGTCTTACGATGAGTTTTCCTATTAATCCAGGCCTATTTGGTCCTGCTTCACTCTGCCTTGTTGCAACGTTTCGGAGAACTATTTGTCCTTCATCAGGCTTTACAGAGTGGCATCTTTAAGTTTCCTTTTTCTTTAGGTTTGACTGATCTTCTGCTTGAGGCTTTTCTAATTGAGGTTTCCAGTGAGTCACGGTGAGTACTGAGGTTAAGGTGAGGGATTTGGGCTGGGTAAGAGTGTCCCCGCCCCCCGTGGGGCCATCCAGAGGTCACACACGGCACTGGCTGAGTTAGGGAGAGGGGAAAAAGAGCTGGCCAACGACTTACAAAGCTCTGCGTTAGCCAGTCTGGTGCACTGTCCTGTGATGCGCCTCCAGCGACCCCAGAAAGGCAAAAACACTCCCTGCTTGTTTGATGTTTTAAGCATTTCCCACATTTCCCATGGTAAAAAACAAAAGTGCATTACCTTTGCATTTGGTCAAAAAATTGGACTTCACGAATCCTTTGATTTCTGCATCCTACTTGGATGTCTTACGATGAATTTTCCTATTAATCCAGGCCTATTTGGTCCTGCTTCACTCTGCCTTGTTGCAACGTTTCGGAGAACTATTTGTCCTTCATCAGGCTTTACAGAGTGGCATCTTTAAGTTTCCTTTTTCTTTAGGTTTGACTGATCTTCTGCTTGAGGCTTTTCTAATTGAGGTTTCCAGTGAGTCACGGTGAGTACTGAGGTTAAGGTGAGGGATTTGGGCTGGGTAAGAGTGTCCCCGCCCCCCGTGGGGCCATCCAGAGGTCACACACGGCACTGGCTGAGTTAGGGAGAGGGGAAAAAGAGCTGGCCAACGACTTACAAAGCTCTGCGTTAGCCAGTCTGGTGCACTGTCCTGTGATGCGCCTCCAGCGACCCCAGAAAGGCAAAAACACTCCCTGCTTGTTTGATGTTTTAAGCATTTCCCACATTTCCCATGGTAAAAAACAAAAGTGCATTACCTTTGCATTTGGTCAAAAAATTGGACTTCACGAATCCTTTATTTCTGCATCCTACTTGGATGTCTTACGATGAATTTTCCTATTAATCCAGGCCTATTTGGTCCTGCTTCACTCTGCCTTGTTGCAACGTTTCGGAGAACTATTTGTCCTTCATCAGGCTTTACAGAGTGGCATCTTTAAGTTTCCTTTTTCTTTAGGTTTGACTGATCTTCTGCTTGAGGCTTTTCTAATTGAGGTTTCCAGTGAGTCACGGTGAGTACTGAGGTTAAGGTGAGGGATTTGGGCTGGGTAAGAGTGTCCCCGCCCCCCGTGGGGCCATCCAGAGGTCACACACGGCACTGGCTGAGTTAGGGAGAGGGGAAAAAGAGCTGGCCAACGACTTACAAAGCTCTGCGTTAGCCAGTCTGGTGCACTGTCCTGTGATGCGCCTCCAGCGACCCCAGAAAGGCAAAAACACTCCCTGCTTGTTTGATGTTTAAGCATTTCCCACATTTCCCATGGTAAAAAACAAAAGTGCATTACCTTTGCATTTGGTCAAAAAATTGGACTTCACGAATCCTTTGATTTCTGCATCCTACTTGGATGTCTTACGATGAGTTTTCCTATTAATCCAGGCCTATTTGGTCCTGCTTCACTCTGCCTTGTTGCAACGTTTCGGAGAACTATTTGTCCTTCATCAGGCTTTACAGAGTGGCATCTTTAAGTTTCCTTTTTCTTTAGGTTTGACTGATCTTCTGCTTGAGGCTTTTCTAATTGAGGTTTCCAGTGAGTCACGGTGAGTACTGAGGTTAAGGTGAGGGATTTGGGCTGGGTAAGAGTGTCCCCGCCCCCGTGGGGCCATCCAGAGGTCACACACGGCACTGGCTGAGTTAGGGAGAGGGGAAAAAGAGCTGGCCAACGACTTACAAAGCTCTGCGTTAGCCAGTCTGGTGCACTGTCCTGTGATGCGCCTCCAGCGACCCCAGAAAGGCAAAAACACTCCCTGCTTGTTTGATGTTTTAAGCATTTCCCACATTTCCCATGGTAAAAAACAAAAGTGCATTACCTTTGCATTTGGTCAAAAAATTGGACTTCACGAATCCTTTGATTTCTGCATCCTACTTGGATGTCTTACGATGAGTTTTCCTATTAATCCAGGCCTATTTGGTCCTGCTTCACTCTGCCTTGTTGCAACGTTTCGGAGAACTATTTGTCCTTCATCAGGCTTTACAGAGTGGCATCTTTAAGTTTCCTTTTTCTTTAGGTTTGACTGATCTTCTGCTTGAGGCTTTTCTAATTGAGGTTTCCAGTGAGTCACGGTGAGTACTGAGGTTAAGGTGAGGGATTTGGGCTGGGTAAGAGTGTCCCCGCCCCCCGTGGGGCCATCCAGAGGTCACACACGGCACTGGCTGAGTTAGGGAGAGGGGAAAAAGAGCTGGCCAACGACTTACAAAGCTCTGCGTTAGCCAGTCTGGTGCACTGTCCTGTGATGCGCCTCCAGCGACCCCAGAAAGGCAAAAACACTCCCTGCTTGTTTGATGTTTAAGCATTTCCCACATTTCCCATGGTAAAAAAACAAAAGTGCATTACCTTTGCATTTGGTCAAAAAATTGGACTTCACGAATCCTTTGATTTCTGCATCCTACTTGGATGTCTTACGATGAGTTTTCCTATTAATCCAGGCCTATTTGGTCCTGCTTCACTCTGCCTTGTTGCAACGTTTCGGAGAACTATTTGTCCTTCATCAGGCTTTACAGAGTGGCATCTTTAAGTTTCCTTTTTCTTTAGGTTTGACTGATCTTCTGCTTGAGGCTTTTCTAATTGAGGTTTCCAGTGAGTCACGGTGAGTACTGAGGTTAAGGTGAGGGATTTGGGCTGGGTAAGAGTGTCCCCGCCCCCCGTGGGGCCATCCAGAGGTCACACACGGCACTGGCTGAGTTAGGGAGAGGGGAAAAAGAGCTGGCCAACGACTTACAAAGCTCTGCGTTAGCCAGTCTGGTGCACTGTCCTGTGATGCGCCTCCAGCGACCCCAGAAAGGCAAAAACACTCCCTGCTTGTTGATGTTTAAGCATTTCCCACATTTCCCATGGTAAAAAACAAAAGTGCATTACCTTTGCATTTGGTCAAAAAATTGGACTTCACGAATCCTTGATTTCTGCATCCTACTTGGATGTCTTACGATGAGTTTTCCTATTAATCCAGGCCTATTTGGTCCTGCTTCACTCTGCCTTGTTGCAACGTTTCGGAGAACTATTTGTCCTTCATCAGGCTTTACAGAGTGGCATCTTTAAGTTTCCTTTTTCTTTAGGTTTGACTGATCTTCTGCTTGAGGCTTTTCTAATTGAGGTTTCCAGTGAGTCACGGTGAGTACTGAGGTTAAGGTGAGGGATTTGGGCTGGGTAAGAGTGTCCCCGCCCCCCGTGGGGCCATCCAGAGGTCACACACGGCACTGGCTGAGTTAGGGAGAGGGGAAAAAGAGCTGGCCAACGACTTACAAAGCTCTGCGTTAGCCAGTCTGGTGCACTGTCCTGTGATGCGCCTCCAGCGACCCCAGAAAGGCAAAAACACTCCCTGCTTGTTGATGTTTAAGCATTTCCCACATTTCCCATGGTAAAAAACAAAAGTGCATTACCTTTGCATTTGGTCAAAAAATTGGACTTCACGAATCCTTTGATTTCTGCATCCTACTTGGATGTCTTACGATGAGTTTTCCTATTAATCCAGGCCTATTTGGTCCTGCTTCACTCTGCCTTGTTGCAACGTTTCGGAGAACTATTTGTCCTTCATCAGGCTTTACAGAGTGGCATCTTTAAGTTTCCTTTTTCTTTAGGTTTGACTGATCTTCTGCTTGAGGCTTTTCTAATTGAGGTTTCCAGTGAGTCACGGTGAGTACTGAGGTTAAGGTGAGGGATTTGGGCTGGGTAAGAGTGTCCCCGCCCCCCGTGGGGCCATCCAGAGGTCACACACGGCACTGGCTGAGTTAGGGAGAGGGGAAAAAGAGCTGGCCAACGACTTACAAAGCTCTGCGTTAGCCAGTCTGGTGCACTGTCCTGTGATGCGCCTCCAGCGACCCCAGAAAGGCAAAAACACTCCCTGCTTGTTTGATGTTTTAAGCATTTCCCACATTTCCCATGGTAAAAAACAAAAGTGCATTACCTTTGCATTTGGTCAAAAATTGGACTTCACGAATCCTTTGATTTCTGCATCCTACTTGGATGTCTTACGATGAGTTTTCCTATTAATCCAGGCCTATTTGGTCCTGCTTCACTCTGCCTTGTTGCAACGTTTCGGAGAACTATTTGTCCTTCATCAGGCTTTACAGAGTGGCATCTTTAAGTTTCCTTTTTCTTTAGGTTTGACTGATCTTCTGCTTGAGGCTTTTCTAATTGAGGTTTCCAGTGAGTCACGGTGAGTACTGAGGTTAAGGTGAGGGATTTGGGCTGGGTAAGAGTGTCCCGGGGTTAGGGTTAGGGTTAGGGGGTTAGGAGGAGGGGAAAAGTACTGGCTAACGACTTACGTAGCTTAGCGTTAGCCAGACTGGTGCACGGTCCTGTGATGTGCCTTCAGAGTCCCCAGAAAGTGAAAAACACCTCCCAACTCCACATTTCACCTTATAAAAGCCACAAAGGTGCATTACTCTGCGCTGGTTCAAAAAATTGGACTCCACGGGTCCTGTAGCTGTTGATTCCTTTATCTTTAATTCAGGCCGACTTGGTCCTGCTTCACTCTGCCTTGTTGCAACGTTTCGGAGGGCGGCTTGTCCTTCATCAGGCATGACAGAGTGGTATTAAATGTCCTTTTCCTTAGGGTTAGGGTTAGGGTTAGGGTTAGGGAAGGGGACTGTCTCCCTCCGAAAAGGGAAGGAGGGTGCACGGTCCATCCAGCCCTCGGACCTCCCGTAACCCCGGTCCCAAGGAGGTTCACGGGCCCGCTGACGGCGTCTCCCGTAGCGGACCTCTGTCCATCCATACATCTTAGAACGTTTAAAAACTAACTCCAAAAAAAACTAACTCCAAAACACGACAAGAGAGAGTCTCTTTAAAATTAAATATATATTTATTTTCAAAAAACCAAAAAAGAACTATTTACAATAAACAAAAAGTGTGCAAAATAAATGACAACGTTTCGACCCGCAAAGGGTCTTCTTCAGGTCTTTTTAGCACACTGAACCTCTCCTGAGCTGTTGCTTGTGAGAGGTTTGAAGGAGAAATGAATTCTCCCTCTCCCCCCTCCCTTCCACACTCACTCATGTGCCGGCTCCGCCCCCTTGTGGCCTCAAATTTCGTGTCCGGTCTTTTCCCTCAGTAAACAGTGTTTTTTAAGACAATTATAAACACAAAAAACTCTAAAATGATTTGAAACTTGTAATCCTGCTGGTGAGTATCCCTTTCATTATGTTTTAACAATTTTTAGTGGTTAAAGTCCATGTTAGATAATAGTATAAATGTTTCGTGTCCTTGAAATCCAGTGCTGTTTTTAAGCATAAAAGGTAAGCCTTAAATTAATACCAAGTAAGTATAAAGGTAAGTATAAAAGTTGCAGTTAAAAGTAGGAAAAAGGTAAGTATTGCAATTCCAACTGAGGTTAGGACTTTTTATCTTAAAAAATAAATGTAAATATTCTAAAAAATAAGTGTAAAGAATTAATTGCCAGCAATGTGTGAGGTTAGGGTTAGAATAACCGATAGGTTAGGAGTCAGGTAAGTATTGATGTTGCAGAGAAAAAAGGTAAGTATCAGGGATTAAAATGGCAAATATGGGGTTAAGGTTAAGGTTAGGATAACCGATAGGTTAGGGTTCAAAGAATAGTAGCTGTAAACAGTGAAGGTAAGTAATAGGTATATAACAGGTAAGTAATCTGACATTAATTATATTTAACATTTAACCCAAATGGTTTCATAGTCCCCAATAAAAAAATCCACTGCCTTTCTCTCTTTTTTCTCTCCAAATCTGACCAAGTAATATTCCTCTGCAATCCAGCAATTCTCATAGACAATAAACCATGTTCTAAAAAGTGTTTCACCAGAATGTGTCCATTTCTTTCTTATTTCTGATGTTGTATCTGTGCTGAACCATACGTGTAGACAAAGAATTTTTGGTTTCACCCACATACTGAACATGACACATTGTGCAAAAAATAACATAAACACAATTCTTTGACCTAGGGCTAAATCCCTGTGAAATCCTGTGAATAGTCTTATTCTTATTATTCCTAACAAATTTTAATCTAGCAAACTGTGATTCCAACATCAATAATTTATCTCTGTTTAAGGATGGCAACTTTGCCTGAACCAGGATATCTCTTAGATTCCTATTTCTCCTATAGGCCGAAATCACCCTGGAGCCAGCCATTATGTTGCTCTGTCCTAATATGTCCTCAAAGTTGGATTTGAGTTTATTATTTAAGACCTTTCCAACCGAGGAGAACGTAGTTATCAGAGGAATTGAACTCCCATCCTCTCTCTCTTTCCTATTTTGGAAGGTCTTAAGGCAATTCCTCAAGAAGGACCTGGAGTACCTTCTCTTCCGTAAGAATTTAAATAAAATTCCAACTGCTTCCCAAAATCTGCATCCCTGGTGCAGATCCGCTTGAATCGAAGAATTTGTGACTTGACAATGCCCTTAAAAGTGTGCTTAGGATGGAAACTGTCTTTATGAAGCAGTGCATGGGTATCTGTGCTTTTAAAAAACACTTTTATATCCAATTTGGAATTACTGGTAAATTTGGACCTTTAAAAACAGTAGTATCCAAAAAGTCAATTGACTGTTTGTTCAACTCTGTCTTCAGTTGAATGGAAGGATCATGGGAATTCAATACCTGTACAAACTGATCAAATTCCTGTTTAGATCCCACCCAAATTCCCCAAATATCGTCTAAATAGCGAAAATAATATGCTGGCTTCTTATCTCCTTTTAAAAGGGCTTGACTCTCCCAATCAGCCATAAAATGTTGGCATAAGCCGGGGCAAACTTCTTGCCCATAGCCGTCCCTTTAATCTGCAAATAGTAGTTTCCATTAAACATAAAATCATTTCTGGTTAGATTAATGACTAAAAGCTCCAAGAGCTCCTCATCTGGTCGTTTGGATCTGGGTATTTCTGAAAAATATTTCTTACACACTGGATGCCAGCTTCAATAGGGATGTTTGTATACAGATTGTTAACATCCATAGAAAAGAAGAAAAACTCAGATGGGATCCTCAAACTATGTACAATTTCCACAAAATGATAAGTGTCTCTCACATAGGCAGGGTGTTTTGTTGATAATGGGTTCAAGTAATAATCCAGATATTCGGCTGTAAAATAAGTCTCGCTCCCACAATCAGAGACAATTGGTCTCCCCGGGGGGACTTCAAATGGGACAGTCCACTTTTCAGGATCCTTATGGATCTTAGGCAATATGTAAAAGAGCCTTTCCCGAGGTTCTGCCTCTCCAATTAAATATCGTCTCTGTTTCCCATTAATAAATTTCTTCCGTTTTAAGGAGTCTAGAATTGCAGTCACCCTCGGGATTGTGTCTAAATAAATTGGTTTATCCAGTTTTTTATAATAATTGGTGTCATTCAGTTGCCGCTCTACTTCTAATATGTATTGATCTCTGCTTAATATCACCACAGCCGACCCTTTGTCGGCTGGCTTGATAACTATATGTTTAGTATCTCGTAGTTCCCGTAAAGCTCTAATTTCTAGTTGCGATATGTTATCTTTTTCTAAAATGGGTTTTAATGTGCTTTAAGTGTGTTACAATCTGCCAAAATCAAATTCCTGACCTCTTGCGGCAATTGATCTAGTGGGGGTGTCCAATTTGAAATTCCCACAAACGGTAAAGCTTGACCCCCACTTGAATCTTTAAAATAACTCGCCAATTTAATGCGTCTGTGATAGTTTTGTATGTCCCATTGAAACTGTGATTTTTGATCCCTGCCTATATCTGCTGAAGAAATAAAAGATAAACCTTTGTTCAGGAGGTTATACTGCGGTTCAGAAAGTGTGAAATTTTTAGCCAAGTTTATCACATTCTCACCTTGAAAGGACCGCGGTCCTTCAACCCCCACCTGTACCAGACTTAGGGGTCCTGGCATTTAAAAAGTCCATCCAATGGTCGAACATAGCTCTCCCAGTCTCCGCTGTCCAATGTATGTCATCGTCCTGTGTTTGGAACTTCCTCTCAGGCAGGAGGGGATGTAAGGCATGTTCCTCTCCAATGTTCGTTGAGGATGCGGAGATTGTCCTGTTCCTCTTGGGGAAGAGCTGGAGAAAAGTTAACTAGGGGGATCCAAATGTCTGCGTAGGGGAACTGGCGTTTAGTGGACCTCAGTGCCCCCTGCACACTCTTTATGGTGGTCTCCTTTGATTTATTGCCCCTGCCGTTGATGCCAAAGGACAGAATTATCTTCTCCACCACCAGGTCTTGCGGCGGCACAGTCTTCTCCATGAGCCTGTGCGTGACGAAAGTGGCTCCCTGGAAAGCTGTCAATTTGCAAGTCTTTGTTAAAATAGTCAGGGAGACTCGAAAGATTAGAGTCCCCTATAATCAGCCATTTTCTTACCACCTCCAAACACCAGTCTGTCAGCTTCTTCTGGGTGTTGAGGTGTCTGTACACCTTGTACCTGCGTGGTCCTGGCTGTGTGAAGTGGTCAAACGAGTCCACAAACAGCTCGCCGTCTGTATGTGACTCCTCTCGGTGGACCTGAACCATACGTTCCCCCGAAGTCTGCGGGTTGAGGCTCTAGCGTCCCCTCTCTTTCCTCAGCCTGGAGCTCATCGAAAAGAGCCTCCAATTCAGATGTGTGGGAGTGTGAGTGGAGGCCTCCACAACCCTCACCTCATCCGGCTGTCAGGCTGTGCATCCTGAAGAATACTGTCTTCAGTTGCAATCATCACCCTGGCCCTCCTACCATCCCTCGCTTCTCTCTCCGATCGCGTGGAGATGGACTGCTGGTTCAGGATCTGCTGCTGGTGATGGAGGATGATGCCATTCTGCTGGCTGTTCAGGTTGATGGTCCACCGCATCAGTCATTGTGGCCGCCGTCCTCTTTCTTGTCGGTCCCCCGTGGACCCTGAGTCTGGACCTGGACCGCAGCAACCGTCTGAAGTGGTACCGTGCTGGCCCCGGGTCATCGCCATCCAGCCGAGCAGTAATCAGGGCCTCACGTGGTCGATGACATCCTGAAGATCCGTTTGTAGGTTTCTTCGGCCCAGCGTGCCGCCACCTGGAAGGCCGCCTTCCAGTCAGGGGTGAGGATACCATTAATTCCTCCAAAATTCTTCCAAGCGATTTTCATAGTGCTCCATAAGATCAGTAAGTAGTATGACCCCAATTCTTTGCATTCCCATATATGAGGTCCCGCGTGCGCTGTGATGGGGCTGCTGCTTTATCATGTTGGACAGGACCTCAACCATCCGGGAATCATCCCTTGGCTCTGCTTTCCCAGGTTTCAGACACATTCTGCAGATGTGGACCGT
>NW_024044539.1:0-20479 GCF_014851395.1 Micropterus salmoides | reverse complement strand
TCTCCGCATCCTCAACGAACATTTGGAGAGAACATGCCTTACATCCCCCTCCTGCCTGAGAGGAAGTTCCAAACACAGGACGATGACATACATTGGACAGCGAGACTGGGAGAGCTATGTTCGACCATTGGATGACTTTTAAATGCCAGGACCCCCTAAGTCTGGTACAGGTGGGGGTTAAGGACCGCGGTCCTTTCAAGGTGAGAATGTGATAAACTTGGCTAAAAATTCACACTTTCTGAACCGCAGTATAACCTCCTGAACAAAGGTTTATCTTTTATTTCTTCAGCAGATATAGGCAGGGATCAAAAATCACAGTTTCAATGGGACATACAAAACTATCACAGACGCATTAAATTGGCGAGTTATTTTAAAGATTCAAGTGGGGGTCAAGCTTTACCGTTTGTGGGAATTTCAAATTGGACACCCCCACTAGATCAATTGCCGCAAGAGGTCAGGAATTTGATTTTGGCAGATTGTAACACACTTAAAGCACATTATAAACCCATTTTAGAAAAAGATAACATATCGCAACTAGAAATTAGAGCTTTACGGGAACTACGAGATACTAAACATATAGTTATCAAGCCAGCCGACAAAGGGTCGGCTGTGGTGATATTAAGCAGAGATCAATACATATTAGAAGTAGAGCGGCAACTGAATGACACCAATTATAAAAAACTGGATAAACCAATTTATTTAGACACAATCCCGAGGGTGACTGCAATTCTAGACTCCTTAAAACGGAAGAAATTTATTAATGGGAAACAGAGACGATATTAATTGGAGAGGCAGAACCTCGGGAAAGGCTCTTTTACATATTGCCTAAGATCCATAAGGATCCTGAAAAGTGGACTGTCCCATTTGAAGTCCCCCGGGGAGACCAATTGTCTCTGATTGTGGGAGCGAGACTTATTTTACAGCCGAATATCTGGATTATTACTTGAACCCATTATCAACAAAACACCCTGCCTATGTGAGAGACACTTATCATTTTGTGGAAATTGTACATAGTTTGAGGATCCCATCTGAGTTTTTCTTCTTTTCTATGGATGTTAACAATCTGTATACAAACATCCCTATTGAAGCTGGCATCCAGTGTGTAAAAATATCTTTCAGAAATACCCAGATCCAAAACGACCAGATGAGGAGCTCTTGGAGCTTTTAGTCATTAATCTAACCAGAAATGATTTTATGTTTAATGGAAACTACTATTTGCAGATTAAAGGGACGGCTATGGGCAAGAAGTTTGCCCCGGCTTATGCCAACATTTTTATGGCTGATTGGGAGAGTCAAGCCCTTTTAAAAGGAGATAAGAAGCCAGCATATTATTTTCGCTATTTAGACGATATTTGGGGAATTTGGGTGGGATCTAAACAGGAATTTGATCAGTTTGTACAGGTATTGAATTCCCATGATCCTTCCATTCAACTGAAGACAGAGTTGAACAAACAGTCAATTGACTTTTTGGATACTACTGTTTTTAAAGGTCCAAATTTTACCAGTAATTCCAAATTGGATATAAAAGTGTTTTTTAAAAGCACAGATACCCATGCACTGCTTCATAAAGACAGTTTCCATCCTAAGCACACTTTTAAGGGCATTGTCAAGTCACAAATTCTTCGATTCAAGCGGATCTGCACCAGGGATGCAGATTTTTGGGAAGCAGTTGGAATTTTATTTAAATTCTTACGGAAGAGAAGGTACTCCAGGTCCTTCTTGAGGAATTGCCTTAAGACCTTCCAAAATAGGAAAGAGAGAGAGGATGGGAGTTCAATTCCTCTGATAACTACGTTCTCCTCGGTTGGAAAGGTCTTAAATAATAAACTCAAATCCAACTTTGAGGACATATTAGGACAGAGCAACATAATGGCTGGCTCCAGGGTGATTTCGGCCTATAGGAGAAATAGGAATCTAAGAGATATCCTGGTTCAGGCAAAGTTGCCATCCTTAAACAGAGATAAATTATTGATGTTGGAATCACAGTTTGCTAGATTAAAATTTGTTAGGAATAATAAGAATAAGACTATTCACAGGATTTCACAGGGATTTAGCCCTAGGTCAAAGAATTGTGTTTATGTTATTTTTTGCACAATGTGTCATGTTCAGTATGTGGGTGAAACCAAAAATTCTTTGTCTACACGTATGGTTCAGCACAGATACAACATCAGAAATAAGAAAGAAATGGACACACTTCTGGTGAAACACTTTTTAGAACATGGTTTATTGTCTATGAGAATTGCTGGATTGCAGAGGAATATTACTTGGTCAGATTTGGAGAGAAAAAAGAGAGAAAGGCAGTGGATTTTTTTATTGGGGACTATGAAACCATTTGGGTTAAATGTTAAATATAATTAATGTCAGATTACTTACCTGTTATATACCTATTACTTACCTTCACTGTTTACAGCTACTATTCTTTGAACCCTAACCTATCGGTTATCCTAACCTTAACCTTAACCCCATATTTGCCATTTTAATCCCTGATACTTACCTTTTTTTCTCTGCAACATCAATACTTACCTGACTCCTAACCTATCGGTTATTCTAACCCTAACCTCACACATTGCTGGCAATTAATTCTTTACACTTATTTTTTAGAATATTTACATTTATTTTTTAAGATAAAAAGTCCTAACCTCAGTTGGAATTGCAATACTTACCTTTTTCCTACTTTTAACTGCAACTTTTATACTTACCTTTATACTTACTTGGTATTAATTTAAGGCTTACCTTTTATGCTTAAAAACAGCACTGGATTTCAAGGACACGAAACATTTATACTATTATCTAACATGGACTTTAACCACTAAAAATTGTTAAAACATAATGAAAGGGATACTCACCAGCAGGATTACAAGTTTCAAATCATTTTAGAGTTTTTTGTGTTTATAATTGTCTTAAAAAACACTGTTTACTGAGGGAAAAGACCGGACACGAAATTTGAGGCCACAAGGGGCGGAGCCGGCACATGAGTGAGTGTGGAAGGGAGGGGGGAGAGGGAGAATTCATTTCTCCTTCAAACCTCTCACAAGCAACAGCTCAGGAGAGAGTTCAGTGTGCTAAAAAAGACCTGAAGAAGACCCTTTGCGGGTCGAAACGTTGTCATTTATTTTGCACACTTTTTGTTTATTGTAAATAGTTCTTTTTTGGTTTTTTGAAAATAAATATATTTAATTTTAAAGAGACTCTCTCTTGTCGTATTTTGGAGTTAGATTTTTTTGGAGTTAGTTTTTAAACGTTCTAAGATGTATGGATGGACAGAGGTCCGCTACGGGAGACGCCGTCAGCGGGCCCGTGAACCTCCTTGGGACCGGGGTTACGGGAGGTCCGAGGGCTGGATGGACCGTGCACCCTCCTTCCCTTTTCGGAGGGAGACAGTCCCCTTCCCTAACCAGCCAGCGCCTCCCCCGAGGGCCACCCGGTATGCCGGTCCCCGTTACCGCTCCTATGCGGATGCTGTTCGTCAGCCAGCTTGGAGGGGGTTTCCTCCACGTGACAGAGGACAAGACGTGCGACGCCAGCCTGCGGACCCACAGTTTGGACGCTTGGTCCGCAAAATCCACGCGGTGGTCAAGACGGTCCACCATCTGCAGAATGTGTCTCTGAAACCTGGGAAAGCAGAGCCAAGGATGATTTCCCGGATGGTTGAGGTCCTGTCCAACATGATAAAGCCAGCAGCCCCATCACAGCGCACGCGGGACCTCATATATGGGAATGCAAAGAATTGGGGTCATACTACTTACCTGATTCTTATGGAGCACTATGAAAATCGCTTGGAAGAATTTTTGGAGGAATTACTGGTATCCTCACCCCTGACTGGAAGGCGGCCTTCCAGGTGGCGGCACGCTGGGCCCGAAGAAACCTACAACGGATCTCTCAGGATGTCATCGACCACGCTGAGGCCCTGATTACTGCTCGGCTGGATGGCGATGACCCGGGGCCAGCACCGGTCCCACTTCAGACGGTTGCTGCGGTCCAGGTCCAGACTCAGGGTCCACGGGGCCGACAAGAAAGAGGACGGCGGCCACAATGACTGATGCGGTGGACCATCAACCTGAACAGCCAGCAGAATGGCATCATCCTCCATCACCAGCAGCAGATCCTGAACCAGCAGTCCATCTCCCACGCGATCGGAGAGAGAAGCAGAGGGATGGTAGGAGGGCCAGGGTGATGATTGCAACTGAAGACAGTATTCTTCAGGATGCACAGCCTGACCAGCCGGATGAGGTGAGGGTTGTGGAGGCCTCCACTCACACTCCCACACATTCTGAATTGGAGGCTCTTTTCGATGAGCTCCAGGCTGAGGAAGAGAGAGGGGACGCTAGAGCCTCAACCCCGCAGACTTCGGGGGAACGTATGGTTCAGGTCCACCGAGAGGAGTCACATACAGACGGCGAGCTGTTTGTGGACTCGTTTGACCACTTCACACAGCCAGGACCACGCAGGTACAAGGTGTACAGACACCTCAACACCCAGAAGAAGCTGACAGACTGGTGTTTGGAGGTGGTAAGAAAATGGCTGATTATAGGGGACTCTAATCTTCGAGTCTCCCTGACTATTTTAACAAAGACTTGCAAATTGACAGCTTTCCAGGGAGCCACTTCCGTCACGCACAGGCTCTCATGGAGAAGACTGTGCCGCCGCAAGACCTGGTGGTGGAGAAGATAATTCTGTCCTTTGGCATCAACGGCAGGGGCAATAAATCAAAGGAGACCACCATAAAGAGTGTGCAGGGGGCACTGAGGTCCACTAAACGCCAGTTCCCCTACGCAGACATTTGGATCCCCCTAGTTAACTTTTCTCCAGCTCTTCCCCAAGAGGAACAGGACAATCTCCGCATCCTCAACGAACATTTGGAGAGGAACATGCCTTACATCCCCCTCCTGCCTGAGAGGAAGTTCCAAACACAGGACGATGACATACATTGGACAGCGGAGACTGGGAGAGCTATGTTCGACCATTGGATGGACTTTTTAAATGCCAGGACCCCCTAAGTCTGGTACAGGTGGGGGTTGAAGGACCGCGGTCCTTTCAAGGTGAGAATGTGATAAACTTGGCTAAAAATTTCACACTTTCTGAACCGCAGTATAACCTCCTGAACAAAGGTTTATCTTTTATTTCTTCAGCAGATATAGGCAGGGATCAAAAATCACAGTTTCAATGGGACATACAAAACTATCACAGACGCATTAAATTGGCGAGTTATTTTAAAGATTCAAGTGGGGGTCAAGCTTTACCGTTTGTGGGAATTTCAAATTGGACACCCCCACTAGATCAATTGCCGCAAGAGGTCAGGAATTTGATTTTGGCAGATTGTAACACACTTAAAGCACATTATAAACCCATTTTAGAAAAAGATAACATATCGCAACTAGAAATTAGAGCTTTACGGGAACTACGAGATACTAAACATATAGTTATCAAGCCAGCCGACAAAGGGTCGGCTGTGGTGATATTAAGCAGAGATCAATACATATTAGAAGTAGAGCGGCAACTGAATGACACCAATTATTATAAAAAACTGGATAAACCAATTTATTTAGACACAATCCCGAGGGTGACTGCAATTCTAGACTCCTTAAAACGGAAGAAATTTATTAATGGGAAACAGAGACGATATTTAATTGGAGAGGCAGAACCTCGGGAAAGGCTCTTTTACATATTGCCTAAGATCCATAAGGATCCTGAAAAGTGGACTGTCCCATTTGAAGTCCCCCCGGGGAGACCAATTGTCTCTGATTGTGGGAGCGAGACTTATTTTACAGCCGAATATCTGGATTATTACTTGAACCCATTATCAACAAAACACCCTGCCTATGTGAGAGACACTTATCATTTTGTGGAAATTGTACATAGTTTGAGGATCCCATCTGAGTTTTTCTTCTTTTCTATGGATGTTAACAATCTGTATACAAACATCCCTATTGAAGCTGGCATCCAGTGTGTAAAAAATATCTTTCAGAAATACCCAGATCCAAAACGACCAGATGAGGAGCTCTTGGAGCTTTTAGTCATTAATCTAACCAGAAATGATTTTATGTTTAATGGAAACTACTATTTGCAGATTAAAGGGACGGCTATGGGCAAGAAGTTTGCCCCGGCTTATGCCAACATTTTTATGGCTGATTGGGAGAGTCAAGCCCTTTTAAAAGGAGATAAGAAGCCAGCATATTATTTTCGCTATTTAGACGATATTTGGGGAATTTGGGTGGGATCTAAACAGGAATTTGATCAGTTTGTACAGGTATTGAATTCCCATGATCCTTCCATTCAACTGAAGACAGAGTTGAACAAACAGTCAATTGACTTTTTGGATACTACTGTTTTTAAAGGTCCAAATTTTACCAGTAATTCCAAATTGGATATAAAAGTGTTTTTTAAAAGCACAGATACCCATGCACTGCTTCATAAAGACAGTTTCCATCCTAAGCACACTTTTAAGGGCATTGTCAAGTCACAAATTCTTCGATTCAAGCGGATCTGCACCAGGGATGCAGATTTTTGGGAAGCAGTTGGAATTTTATTTAAATTCTTACGGAAGAGAAGGTACTCCAGGTCCTTCTTGAGGAATTGCCTTAAGACCTTCCAAAATAGGAAAGAGAGAGAGGATGGGAGTTCAATTCCTCTGATAACTACGTTCTCCTCGGTTGGAAAGGTCTTAAATAATAAACTCAAATCCAACTTTGAGGACATATTAGGACAGAGCAACATAATGGCTGGCTCCAGGGTGATTTCGGCCTATAGGAGAAATAGGAATCTAAGAGATATCCTGGTTCAGGCAAAGTTGCCATCCTTAAACAGAGATAAATTATTGATGTTGGAATCACAGTTTGCTAGATTAAAATTTGTTAGGAATAATAAGAATAAGACTATTCACAGGATTTCACAGGGATTTAGCCCTAGGTCAAAGAATTGTGTTTATGTTATTTTTTGCACAATGTGTCATGTTCAGTATGTGGGTGAAACCAAAAATTCTTTGTCTACACGTATGGTTCAGCACAGATACAACATCAGAAATAAGAAAGAAATGGACACACTTCTGGTGAAACACTTTTTAGAACATGGTTTATTGTCTATGAGAATTGCTGGATTGCAGAGGAATATTACTTGGTCAGATTTGGAGAGAAAAAGAGAGAAAGGCAGTGGATTTTTTTATTGGGGACTATGAAACCATTTGGGTTAAATGTTAAATATAATTAATGTCAGATTACTTACCTGTTATATACCTATTACTTACCTTCACTGTTTACAGCTACTATTCTTTGAACCCTAACCTATCGGTTATCCTAACCTTAACCTTAACCCCATATTTGCCATTTTAATCCCTGATACTTACCTTTTTTTCTCTGCAACATCAATACTTACCTGACTCCTAACCTATCGGTTATTCTAACCCTAACCTCACACATTGCTGGCAATTAATTCTTTACACTTATTTTTTAGAATATTTACATTTATTTTTTAAGATAAAAAGTCCTAACCTCAGTTGGAATTGCAATACTTACCTTTTTCCTACTTTTAACTGCAACTTTTATACTTACCTTTATACTTACTTGGTATTAATTTAAGGCTTACCTTTTATGCTTAAAAACAGCACTGGATTTCAAGGACACGAAACATTTATACTATTATCTAACATGGACTTTAACCACTAAAAATTGTTAAAACATAATGAAAGGGATACTCACCAGCAGGATTACAAGTTTCAAATCATTTTAGAGTTTTTTGTGTTTATAATTGTCTTAAAAACACTGTTTACTGAGGGAAAAGACCGGACACGAAATTTGAGGCCACAAGGGGGCGGAGCCGGCACATGAGTGAGTGTGGAAGGGAGGGGGAGAGGGAGAATTCATTTCTCCTTCAAACCTCTCACAAGCAACAGCTCAGGAGAGAGTTCAGTGTGCTAAAAAAGACCTGAAGAAGACCCTTTGCGGGTCGAAACGTTGTCATTTATTTTGCACACTTTTTGTTTATTGTAAATAGTTCTTTTTTGGTTTTTTGAAAATAAATATATATTTAATTTTAAAGAGACTCTCTCTTGTCGTTTTTGGAGTTAGTTTTTTTGGAGTTAGTTTTTAAACGTTCTAAGATGTATGGATGGACAGAGGTCCGCTACGGGAGACGCCGTCAGCGGGCCCGTGAACCTCCTTGGGACCGGGGTTACGGGAGGTCCGAGGGCTGGATGGACCGTGCACCCTCCTTCCCTTTTCGGAGGGAGACAGTCCCCTTCCCTAACCAGCCAGCGCCTCCCCCGAGGGCCACCCGGTATGCCGGTCCCCGTTACCGCTCCTATGCGGATGCTGTTCGTCAGCCAGCTTGGAGGGGGTTTCCTCCACGTGACAGAGGACAAGACGTGCGACGCCAGCCTGCGGACCCACAGTTTGGACGCTTGGTCCGCAAAATCCACGCGGTGGTCAAGACGGTCCACCATCTGCAGAATGTGTCTCTGAAACCTGGGAAAGCAGAGCCAAGGATGATTTCCCGGATGGTTGAGGTCCTGTCCAACATGATAAAGCCAGCAGCCCCATCACAGCGCACGCGGGACCTCATATATGGGAATGCAAAGAATTGGGGTCATACTACTTACCTGATTCTTATGGAGCACTATGAAAATCGCTTGGAAGAATTTTTGGAGGAATTACTGGTATCCTCACCCCTGACTGGAAGGCGGCCTTCCAGGTGGCGGCACGCTGGGCCCGAAGAAACCTACAACGGATCTCTCAGGATGTCATCGACCACGCTGAGGCCCTGATTACTGCTCGGCTGGATGGCGATGACCCGGGGCCAGCACCGGTCCCACTTCAGACGGTTGCTGCGGTCCAGGTCCAGACTCAGGGTCCACGGGGCCGACAAGAAAGAGGACGGCGGCCACAATGACTGATGCGGTGGACCATCAACCTGAACAGCCAGCAGAATGGCATCATCCTCCATCACCAGCAGCAGATCCTGAACCAGCAGTCCATCTCCCACGCGATCGGAGAGAGAAGCAGAGGGATGGTAGGAGGGCCAGGGTGATGATTGCAACTGAAGACAGTATTCTTCAGGATGCACAGCCTGACCAGCCGGATGAGGTGAGGGTTGTGGAGGCCTCCACTCACACTCCCACACATTCTGAATTGGAGGCTCTTTTCGATGAGCTCCAGGCTGAGGAAGAGAGAGGGGACGCTAGAGCCTCAACCCCGCAGACTTCGGGGGAACGTATGGTTCAGGTCCACCGAGAGGAGTCACATACAGACGGCGAGCTGTTTGTGGACTCGTTTGACCACTTCACACAGCCAGGACCACGCAGGTACAAGGTGTACAGACACCTCAACACCCAGAAGAAGCTGACAGACTGGTGTTTGGAGGTGGTAAGAAAATGGCTGATTATAGGGGACTCTAATCTTCGAGTCTCCCTGACTATTTTAACAAAGACTTGCAAATTGACAGCTTTCCAGGGAGCCACTTCCGTCACGCACAGGCTCTCATGGAGAAGACTGTGCCGCCGCAAGACCTGGTGGTGGAGAAGATAATTCTGTCCTTTGGCATCAACGGCAGGGGCAATAAATCAAAGGAGACCACCATAAAGAGTGTGCAGGGGGCACTGAGGTCCACTAAACGCCAGTTCCCCTACGCAGACATTTGGATCCCCCTAGTTAACTTTTCTCCAGCTCTTCCCCAAGAGGAACAGGACAATCTCCGCATCCTCAACGAACATTTGGAGAGGAACATGCCTTACATCCCCCTCCTGCCTGAGAGGAAGTTCCAAACACAGGACGATGACATACATTGGACAGCGGAGACTGGGAGAGCTATGTTCGACCATTGGATGGACTTTTTAAATGCCAGGACCCCCTAAGTCTGGTACAGGTGGGGGTTGAAGGACCGCGGTCCTTTCAAGGTGAGAATGTGATAAACTTGGCTAAAAATTTCACACTTTCTGAACCGCAGTATAACCTCCTGAACAAAGGTTTATCTTTTATTTCTTCAGCAGATATAGGCAGGGATCAAAAATCACAGTTTCAATGGGACATACAAAACTATCACAGACGCATTAAATTGGCGAGTTATTTTAAAGATTCAAGTGGGGGTCAAGCTTTACCGTTTGTGGGAATTTCAAATTGGACACCCCCACTAGATCAATTGCCGCAAGAGGTCAGGAATTTGATTTTGGCAGATTGTAACACACTTAAAGCACATTATAAACCCATTTTAGAAAAAGATAACATATCGCAACTAGAAATTAGAGCTTTACGGGAACTACGAGATACTAAACATATAGTTATCAAGCCAGCCGACAAAGGGTCGGCTGTGGTGATATTAAGCAGAGATCAATACATATTAGAAGTAGAGCGGCAACTGAATGACACCAATTATTATAAAAAACTGGATAAACCAATTTATTTAGACACAATCCCGAGGGTGACTGCAATTCTAGACTCCTTAAAACGGAAGAAATTTATTAATGGGAAACAGAGACGATATTTAATTGGAGAGGCAGAACCTCGGGAAAGGCTCTTTTACATATTGCCTAAGATCCATAAGGATCCTGAAAAGTGGACTGTCCCATTTGAAGTCCCCCCGGGGAGACCAATTGTCTCTGATTGTGGGAGCGAGACTTATTTTACAGCCGAATATCTGGATTATTACTTGAACCCATTATCAACAAAACACCCTGCCTATGTGAGAGACACTTATCATTTTGTGGAAATTGTACATAGTTTGAGGATCCCATCTGAGTTTTTCTTCTTTTCTATGGATGTTAACAATCTGTATACAAACATCCCTATTGAAGCTGGCATCCAGTGTGTAAAAAATATCTTTCAGAAATACCCAGATCCAAAACGACCAGATGAGGAGCTCTTGGAGCTTTTAGTCATTAATCTAACCAGAAATGATTTTATGTTTAATGGAAACTACTATTTGCAGATTAAAGGGACGGCTATGGGCAAGAAGTTTGCCCCGGCTTATGCCAACATTTTTATGGCTGATTGGGAGAGTCAAGCCCTTTTAAAAGGAGATAAGAAGCCAGCATATTATTTTCGCTATTTAGACGATATTTGGGGAATTTGGGTGGGATCTAAACAGGAATTTGATCAGTTTGTACAGGTATTGAATTCCCATGATCCTTCCATTCAACTGAAGACAGAGTTGAACAAACAGTCAATTGACTTTTTGGATACTACTGTTTTTAAAGGTCCAAATTTTACCAGTAATTCCAAATTGGATATAAAAGTGTTTTTTAAAAGCACAGATACCCATGCACTGCTTCATAAAGACAGTTTCCATCCTAAGCACACTTTTAAGGGCATTGTCAAGTCACAAATTCTTCGATTCAAGCGGATCTGCACCAGGGATGCAGATTTTTGGGAAGCAGTTGGAATTTTATTTAAATTCTTACGGAAGAGAAGGTACTCCAGGTCCTTCTTGAGGAATTGCCTTAAGACCTTCCAAAATAGGAAAGAGAGAGAGGATGGGAGTTCAATTCCTCTGATAACTACGTTCTCCTCGGTTGGAAAGGTCTTAAATAATAAACTCAAATCCAACTTTGAGGACATATTAGGACAGAGCAACATAATGGCTGGCTCCAGGGTGATTTCGGCCTATAGGAGAAATAGGAATCTAAGAGATATCCTGGTTCAGGCAAAGTTGCCATCCTTAAACAGAGATAAATTATTGATGTTGGAATCACAGTTTGCTAGATTAAAATTTGTTAGGAATAATAAGAATAAGACTATTCACAGGATTTCACAGGGATTTAGCCCTAGGTCAAAGAATTGTGTTTATGTTATTTTTTGCACAATGTGTCATGTTCAGTATGTGGGTGAAACCAAAAATTCTTTGTCTACACGTATGGTTCAGCACAGATACAACATCAGAAATAAGAAAGAAATGGACACACTTCTGGTGAAACACTTTTTAGAACATGGTTTATTGTCTATGAGAATTGCTGGATTGCAGAGGAATATTACTTGGTCAGATTTGGAGAGAAAAAAGAGAGAAAGGCAGTGGATTTTTTTATTGGGGACTATGAAACCATTTGGGTTAAATGTTAAATATAATTAATGTCAGATTACTTACCTGTTATATACCTATTACTTACCTTCACTGTTTACAGCTACTATTCTTTGAACCCTAACCTATCGGTTATCCTAACCTTAACCTTAACCCCATATTTGCCATTTTAATCCCTGATACTTACCTTTTTTTCTCTGCAACATCAATACTTACCTGACTCCTAACCTATCGGTTATTCTAACCCTAACCTCACACATTGCTGGCAATTAATTCTTTACACTTATTTTTTAGAATATTTACATTTATTTTTTAAGATAAAAAGTCCTAACCTCAGTTGGAATTGCAATACTTACCTTTTTCCTACTTTTAACTGCAACTTTTATACTTACCTTTATACTTACTTGGTATTAATTTAAGGCTTACCTTTTATGCTTAAAAACAGCACTGGATTTCAAGGACACGAAACATTTATACTATTATCTAACATGGACTTTAACCACTAAAAATTGTTAAAACATAATGAAAGGGATACTCACCAGCAGGATTACAAGTTTCAAATCATTTTAGAGTTTTTTGTGTTTATAATTGTCTTAAAAAACACTGTTTACTGAGGGAAAAGACCGGACACGAAATTTGAGGCCACAAGGGGGCGGAGCCGGCACATGAGTGAGTGTGGAAGGGAGGGGGGAGAGGGAGAATTCATTTCTCCTTCAAACCTCTCACAAGCAACAGCTCAGGAGAGAGTTCAGTGTGCTAAAAAAGACCTGAAGAAGACCCTTTGCGGGTCGAAACGTTGTCATTTATTTTGCACACTTTTTGTTTATTGTAAATAGTTCTTTTTTGGTTTTTTGAAAATAATATATATTTAATTTTAAAGAGACTCTCTCTTGTCGTTTTTGGAGTTAGATTTTTTTGGAGTTAGTTTTTAAACGTTCTAAGATGTATGGATGGACAGAGGTCCGCTACGGGAGACGCCGTCAGCGGGCCCGTGAACCTCCTTGGGACCGGGGTTACGGGAGGTCCGAGGGCTGGATGGACCGTGCACCCTCCTTCCCTTTTCGGAGGGAGACAGTCCCCTTCCCTAACCAGCCAGCGCCTCCCCCGAGGGCCACCCGGTATGCCGGTCCCCGTTACCGCTCCTATGCGGATGCTGTTCGTCAGCCAGCTTGGAGGGGGTTTCCTCCACGTGACAGAGGACAAGACGTGCGACGCCAGCCTGCGGACCCACAGTTTGGACGCTTGGTCCGCAAAATCCACGCGGTGGTCAAGACGGTCCACCATCTGCAGAATGTGTCTCTGAAACCTGGGAAAGCAGAGCCAAGGATGATTTCCCGGATGGTTGAGGTCCTGTCCAACATGATAAAGCCAGCAGCCCCATCACAGCGCACGCGGGACCTCATATATGGGAATGCAAAGAATTGGGGTCATACTACTTACCTGATTCTTATGGAGCACTATGAAAATCGCTTGGAAGAATTTTTGGAGGAATTACTGGTATCCTCACCCCTGACTGGAAGGCGGCCTTCCAGGTGGCGGCACGCTGGGCCCGAAGAAACCTACAACGGATCTCTCAGGATGTCATCGACCACGCTGAGGCCCTGATTACTGCTCGGCTGGATGGCGATGACCCGGGGCCAGCACCGGTCCCACTTCAGACGGTTGCTGCGGTCCAGGTCCAGACTCAGGGTCCACGGGGCCGACAAGAAAGAGGACGGCGGCCACAATGACTGATGCGGTGGACCATCAACCTGAACAGCCAGCAGAATGGCATCATCCTCCATCACCAGCAGCAGATCCTGAACCAGCAGTCCATCTCCCACGCGATCGGAGAGAGAAGCAGAGGGATGGTAGGAGGGCCAGGGTGATGATTGCAACTGAAGACAGTATTCTTCAGGATGCACAGCCTGACCAGCCGGATGAGGTGAGGGTTGTGGAGGCCTCCACTCACACTCCCACACATTCTGAATTGGAGGCTCTTTTCGATGAGCTCCAGGCTGAGGAAGAGAGAGGGGACGCTAGAGCCTCAACCCCGCAGACTTCGGGGGAACGTATGGTTCAGGTCCACCGAGAGGAGTCACATACAGACGGCGAGCTGTTTGTGGACTCGTTTGACCACTTCACACAGCCAGGACCACGCAGGTACAAGGTGTACAGACACCTCAACACCCAGAAGAAGCTGACAGACTGGTGTTTGGAGGTGGTAAGAAAATGGCTGATTATAGGGGACTCTAATCTTTCGAGTCTCCCTGACTATTTTAACAAAGACTTGCAAATTGACAGCTTTCCAGGGAGCCACTTTCGTCACGCACAGGCTCTCATGGAGAAGACTGTGCCGCCGCAAGACCTGGTGGTGGAGAAGATAATTCTGTCCTTTGGCATCAACGGCAGGGGCAATAAATCAAAGGAGACCACCATAAAGAGTGTGCAGGGGGCACTGAGGTCCACTAAACGCCAGTTCCCCTACGCAGACATTTGGATCCCCCTAGTTAACTTTTCTCCAGCTCTTCCCCAAGAGGAACAGGACAATCTCCGCATCCTCAACGAACATTTGGAGAGGAACATGCCTTACATCCCCCTCCTGCCTGAGAGGAAGTTCCAAACACAGGACGATGACATACATTGGACAGCGGAGACTGGGAGAGCTATGTTCGACCATTGGATGGACTTTTTAAATGCCAGGACCCCCTAAGTCTGGTACAGGTGGGGGTTGAAGGACCGCGGTCCTTTCAAGGTGAGAATGTGATAAACTTGGCTAAAAATTTCACACTTTCTGAACCGCAGTATAACCTCCTGAACAAAGGTTTATCTTTTATTTCTTCAGCAGATATAGGCAGGGATCAAAAATCACAGTTTCAATGGGACATACAAAACTATCACAGACGCATTAAATTGGCGAGTTATTTTAAAGATTCAAGTGGGGGTCAAGCTTTACCGTTTGTGGGAATTTCAAATTGGACACCCCCACTAGATCAATTGCCGCAAGAGGTCAGGAATTTGATTTTGGCAGATTGTAACACACTTAAAGCACATTATAAACCCATTTTAGAAAAAGATAACATATCGCAACTAGAAATTAGAGCTTTACGGGAACTACGAGATACTAAACATATAGTTATCAAGCCAGCCGACAAAGGGTCGGCTGTGGTGATATTAAGCAGAGATCAATACATATTAGAAGTAGAGCGGCAACTGAATGACACCAATTATTATAAAAAACTGGATAAACCAATTTATTTAGACACAATCCCGAGGGTGACTGCAATTCTAGACTCCTTAAAACGGAAGAAATTTATTAATGGGAAACAGAGACGATATTTAATTGGAGAGGCAGAACCTCGGGAAAGGCTCTTTTACATATTGCCTAAGATCCATAAGGATCCTGAAAAGTGGACTGTCCCATTTGAAGTCCCCCCGGGGAGACCAATTGTCTCTGATTGTGGGAGCGAGACTTATTTTACAGCCGAATATCTGGATTATTACTTGAACCCATTATCAACAAAACACCCTGCCTATGTGAGAGACACTTATCATTTTGTGGAAATTGTACATAGTTTGAGGATCCCATCTGAGTTTTTCTTCTTTTCTATGGATGTTAACAATCTGTATACAAACATCCCTATTGAAGCTGGCATCCAGTGTGTAAAAAATATCTTTCAGAAATACCCAGATCCAAAACGACCAGATGAGGAGCTCTTGGAGCTTTTAGTCATTAATCTAACCAGAAATGATTTTATGTTTAATGGAAACTACTATTTGCAGATTAAAGGGACGGCTATGGGCAAGAAGTTTGCCCCGGCTTATGCCAACATTTTTATGGCTGATTGGGAGAGTCAAGCCCTTTTAAAAGGAGATAAGAAGCCAGCATATTATTTTCGCTATTTAGACGATATTTGGGGAATTTGGGTGGGATCTAAACAGGAATTTGATCAGTTTGTACAGGTATTGAATTCCCATGATCCTTCCATTCAACTGAAGACAGAGTTGAACAAACAGTCAATTGACTTTTTGGATACTACTGTTTTTAAAGGTCCAAATTTTACCAGTAATTCCAAATTGGATATAAAAGTGTTTTTTAAAAGCACAGATACCCATGCACTGCTTCATAAAGACAGTTTCCATCCTAAGCACACTTTTAAGGGCATTGTCAAGTCACAAATTCTTCGATTCAAGCGGATCTGCACCAGGGATGCAGATTTTTGGGAAGCAGTTGGAATTTTATTTAAATTCTTACGGAAGAGAAGGTACTCCAGGTCCTTCTTGAGGAATTGCCTTAAGACCTTCCAAAATAGGAAAGAGAGAGAGGATGGGAGTTCAATTCCTCTGATAACTACGTTCTCCTCGGTTGGAAAGGTCTTAAATAATAAACTCAAATCCAACTTTGAGGACATATTAGGACAGAGCAACATAATGGCTGGCTCCAGGGTGATTTCGGCCTATAGGAGAAATAGGAATCTAAGAGATATCCTGGTTCAGGCAAAGTTGCCATCCTTAAACAGAGATAAATTATTGATGTTGGAATCACAGTTTGCTAGATTAAAATTTGTTAGGAATAATAAGAATAAGACTATTCACAGGATTTCACAGGGATTTAGCCCTAGGTCAAAGAATTGTGTTTATGTTATTTTTTGCACAATGTGTCATGTTCAGTATGTGGGTGAAACCAAAAATTCTTTGTCTACACGTATGGTTCAGCACAGATACAACATCAGAAATAAGAAAGAAATGGACACACTTCTGGTGAAACACTTTTTAGAACATGGTTTATTGTCTATGAGAATTGCTGGATTGCAGAGGAATATTACTTGGTCAGATTTGGAGAGAAAAAAGAGAGAAAGGCAGTGGATTTTTTTATTGGGGACTATGAAACCATTTGGGTTAAATGTTAAATATAATTAATGTCAGATTACTTACCTGTTATATACCTATTACTTACCTTCACTGTTTACAGCTACTATTCTTTGAACCCTAACCTATCGGTTATCCTAACCTTAACCTTAACCCCATATTTGCCATTTTAATCCCTGATACTTACCTTTTTTTCTCTGCAACATCAATACTTACCTGACTCCTAACCTATCGGTTATTCTAACCCTAACCTCACACATTGCTGGCAATTAATTCTTTACACTTATTTTTTAGAATATTTACATTTATTTTTTAAGATAAAAAGTCCTAACCTCAGTTGGAATTGCAATACTTACCTTTTTCCTACTTTTAACTGCAACTTTTATACTTACCTTTATACTTACTTGGTATTAATTTAAGGCTTACCTTTTATGCTTAAAAACAGCACTGGATTTCAAGGACACGAAACATTTATACTATTATCTAACATGGACTTTAACCACTAAAAATTGTTAAAACATAATGAAAGGGATACTCACCAGCAGGATTACAAGTTTCAAATCATTTTAGAGTTTTTTGTGTTTATAATTGTCTTAAAAACACTGTTTACTGAGGGAAAAGACCGGACACGAAATTTGAGGCCACAAGGGGGCGGAGCCGGCACATGAGTGAGTGTGGAAGGGAGGGGGGAGAGGGAGAATTCATTTCTCCTTCAAACCTCTCACAAGCAACAGCTCAGGAGAGAGTTCAGTGTGCTAAAAAAGACCTGAAGAAGACCCTTTGCGGGTCGAAACGTTGTCATTTATTTTGCACACTTTTTGTTTATTGTAAATAGTTCTTTTTTGGTTTTTTGAAAATAAATATATTTAATTTTAAAGAGACTCTCTCTTGTCGTGTTTTGGAGTTAGTTTTTTTGGAGTTAGTTTTTAAACGTTCTAAGATGTATGGATGGACAGAGGTCCGCTACGGGAGACGCCGTCAGCGGGCCCGTGAACCTCCTTGGGACCGGGGTTACGGGAGGTCCGAGGGCTGGATGGACCGTGCACCCTCCTTCCCTTTTCGGAGGGAGACAGTCCCCTTCCCTAACCCTAACCCTAACCCCTAACCCTAACTAGAAGACTTTAATATTGCTGTAATAACTAAAAATATTTTAAAAACGCTGTAATAATGCTGTAACAATACTGTAATAATGCTGTAATAACACTGTAATAATGCTGTAACAATTCTGTAATAACGCTATGATAACACTGTTATAACGCTGTAATAACGCTGTAATAAAACTGTAATAATGCTGTAATAACACTGTAATAAAACTGTAATAATGCTGTAACAATTCTGTAATAACGCTATGATAACACTGTTATAACGCTGTAATAACGCTATGATAACTAATAACAATGTAATAACACTGTAATAACGCTGTAATAAAGAAGGAAGTAGGGAAGAAAAGGATGAAATGAATAAGTAAGAGAGGAAAGGAAGAAGTAAGGAAGGAAAGGAAGACATTAGGGAACAAATTAGGTAGTAAGGAAATAAAGGAGGAAGTAAGAAAGAGAAGGAGAGAGTGAGGATGAAAAATAGGAAGTGAGGAAGGAAAGGAGGAAGTAAGAAAAGGAAGAAATGAAAAAGGAAAAGAGCCAAAGAGGAAAGAAGGAAGGAAAGAAGGAAAAAAGGAAGAGAAGAAGGAAGTGAGGAAGTACCAAAGGGAAGGAGGAACTGAATAAGTAAAATAGGAAGTGAGGAAGGAAAGGAGGAAGTAAGAAAAGGAAGAAATGAAAAAGGAAAAGAGCCAAAGAGGAAAGAAGGAAGGAAAGAAGGAAAAAAGGAAGAGAAGAAGGAAGTGAGGAAGTACCAAAGGGAAGGAGGAAGTGAGGAAGAAAAATAGGAAGTGAGGAAGGAAAGGAGGAAGTAAGAAAAGGAAGAAATGAAAAGGAAGAGCCAAAGAGGAACTAAGGAAAGGAAGTAAGGAAAGAAGGAAGAAAGGAAAAGAATGGCGAAGTGAGGAAGTACCGAAGGGAAGCAGGAAGTGAATAAGTAAAATAGGAAGTGAGGAAGGAAAGGAGGAAGCAAAAAAGGAAGGAAGGAAGGAAGAGAAGAAGGAAGTGAGGAAGAAAAATAGGAAGTAAGGAAGGAAAGGAGGAAGTAAGAAAAGGAAGAAATGAAAAAAGAAAAGAGCCAAAGAGGAAAGAAAGAAAGGAAGTAAGGAAAGAAGGAAGTAAGGAAGAGAAGAAGGAAGTGAGAAAGAAAAACAGGAAGTGAGGAAGGAAAGGAGGAAGTAAGAAAAGGAAGTACACTTACTCACTTACTGTAATAACTAATAAAACTAATAACAATTTAATAACACTTTAATAACTAGAAGACTTTAGAAACGCTGTAATAACGCTGTAACAATACTATAATAATGCTGTAATAACACTGTAATAACACTGTAATAAAACTGTAATAACGCTTTTACAATGCTGTAATAACGCTATGATAAAAAATAACAATGAAATAACACTGTAATAACGCTGTAATAACGCTATGATAACTATAACAATGTAATAACACTGTAATAACGCTGTAATAACGCTATGATAACTAATAACAATGTAATAACACTGTAATATGGCTGTAATAAAGAAGGAAGTAAGGAAGAAAAGGATGAAATGAATAAGTAAAAGAGGAAAGGAAGAGTAGGGAAGGAAGAAATTAGGAAACAAATTAGGTAGTGAGGAAATAAAGGAGGAAGTAAGAAGAGAAGGAGAGAGTAAGGATGAAAAATCGGAAGTAATGAAGGAAAGGAGGAAGTAGGAAGAGAAGGAGAAAGTGAGGAAGAAAAATAGGAAGTGAGGAAGGAAAGGAGGAAGTAAGAAAAGGAAGAAATGAAAAAAGAAAAGAGCGAAAGAGGAAAGAAGGAAAGGAAGTAAGGAAAGAAGGAAAAAAGGAAAAGAAGAAGGAAGTGAGGAAGAAAATAGGAAGTGAGGAAGGAAAGGAGGAAGTAAGAAAACGAAGTGAGGAAGAGAAGAAGGAAGTGAGGAAGAAAAATAGGAAGTGAGGAAGGAAAGGAGGAAGTAAGAAAAGGAAGAAATGAAAAGGAAAAGAGCCAAAGAGGAAATAAGGAAAGAAAGTAAGGAAAGAAGGAAAAAAGGAAGAGAAGAAGGAGTGAGGAAGTACCGAAGGGATGAGGAACTGAATAAGTAAATAGGAAGTGAGGAAGGAAAGGAGGAAGCAAAAAGGAAGTGAGGAGAGAAGAGGAAGTGAGGAAGAAAAATAGGAAGTGAGGAAGGAAAGGAGGAAGTAAGAAAAGGAAGTACATTACTCACTTACTGTAATAACCAATAAAACTAATAACATTTAATAACACTGTAATAACTAGAAGACTTTAATATTGCTGTAATAACTAAAATATTTTAAAAACGCTGTAATAATGCTGTAACATACTGTAATAATGCTGTAATAACACTGTAATAAAACTGTAATAATGCTGTAACAATTCTGTAATAACGCTATGATAACACTGTATAACGCTGTAATAACGCTGTAATAAAACTGTAATAATGCTGTAATAACACTGTAATAAAACTGTAATAATGCTGTAACAATTCTGTAATAACGCTATGATAACACTGTTATAACGCTGTAATAACGCTAT
>NW_024044538.1:0-7905 GCF_014851395.1 Micropterus salmoides | reverse complement strand
CCTGATATCAAAGAAAAAGGACTGATATTATATCCCAACTGCTTGTTCAATGTGACCACTTTAAGCCAGGCCAGCATAGGCAGTTGCGTGTGCAGTGCTGCATGGACAATGTGCCTGGAGTAAATTTGGACCTGTGCCTTTTGTTTTTGTTTTTTTCAAGCACACTCTTATGTCACACTACAGGACATCACATTTGGTGAGGCAACTTTATTTTAGTGGTATGCCCTACTGTTTGGTAGAAGTAGTTCCTTTTGTGCTAATAACCAAGCAGACAACAAGATGAAGCTGATGTGTCCTGATGCACAGCTCAGAGTGGGTAAACTTATATTTGAAGTAGGACAGAAATGCCTACTGTGAGCCAACCTGCAACAAAAAAATGCTGTGCAGTAAAAGCTGTTCTGGGTCTTACTGTGCTGCAAGTTTCTTAACTTAAGCTTTTCTGGTGCACCTTGATCATTCATTTCTCCAGCACCAGTAAGATAGAGCTATCAATAATTGATTCAGCTGAATAAAATGTGCACGCTCTTCAAGGGGTGGCTGGTGTCTGCAGTCGTTGTTTTATTAGGCATCTGAAGACCAAAAAAAGACAACACAGTTTCAAACTCCAACACTTCTTGCCACTTTCTTTCTTTGAAGTAAAAAAAGATAATTTGAAAGGAATTGACAAGTCCAAGCACAGCAGTTTATCTTTATAAAAAAAAAAAATAAACTCACTTGAATTCACAGTATAACCTCAAATACTTTCAAGGAAATTTGCTCAAACTGCACTTGCAGTGTAGCATATGTGTACCGTCTTAAGAACAGGCTGACCTACCTAAATGGAAGGTCAAGGTTTATAGTTTTTTAAACACTGACATTGAGGCATCCATATGCAATGAATGTCCATAGGAATCATGTTTTCTATAAAATGCAATGCGACGTTCAGAGTCAAGATCCTCCTGAGGGGAACACACATGCATTTTACATGATTCATGTTCATAAAGTTGGCACTAAGTCGAGGAACAACTGCACTTTGTAACAGGCATGTAGGAAACGAGACATGGCACATGATGTAGCTCATAGCCACCGTGCAGCAGCTCATATATCAAGAACCAAGGGACTACTGGAAGAAAAGATGCAAATACATATGAGGACTGTAAAGGCAAGGTGGTGTGTAAACAGGAAGTTAGGGGTGTAAAACGGAAAAAAGAAAAGTGGGGAGAAACCCATCTGGAATCCCCCCTATTATTACATGTGATTTTACCTCTGAGGGGATGAAGAAAGAACGTCTCCACTCATTACTGTAAAAAGCAGGACAGCAGGGGGTGTGCATGCACTGACAGCAAAATTGCATGTCACGATCCTATTTTATTAACTTAGCATGGTTAGACGCTCCTCCTGAGGATGAAATGAAGCGCACTTGGAAAGATCTGAGATCACTTCTTATTGACGGAAGAAGTTCCAGAACGGGGACAGTTCATTGCGAAGAGGAAGAGAAAAAAAAGAAAAAGAGATCACTACATTTTAAATAAACCGATGAAGGTGTGGTGCATAACACTGATTATCTTATTACCATGGCACCTGTATATCAGGCAGCAAGTGAATAATTTGTCCTCAAAGTTAATGCATTAAATTGTGAAGGCTTAGACAACTGGGTCAGAGCATCTCCAAAACTCCAGCTCTGTGGGGTGTTCCCAGTCTACAATGGTCAGTACCTATCAAAAGTGGTCCAAGGATGGAGAAGCAGTGGACCGGCGACAAGGTCACAGGACAAGGCTCAATGATGCACATGGGGAGCGAAGGAATAAAAAAGATCGAAGGATAGAAATGTGTCAGAACACACAGTGCATCACAGTTTGTTGCATGCTTGTTGGCTGTGTAGCGCAGACCATTCAGGGTCCCCATGCTGACCCCTCTCCACTGCCCAAAGCACCTACAATGGGCAAGTGAGCATCAGAATTGGACCACAGAGCATTGGAAGAATGTCTGTCTGATCACATTTTCTTTTACATCATGTGGATGGCTGGGTGTGTTGCTTAACTGGGGAATACATGGCACCAGTATGCACTATGGAAGAAGGCAAGCCGGCGGAGGCAATGTGATTCTTTGGTCAATGTGCATCTGGGAAACATTGGGTTCTGTGCATTCATGTGGATGTTACTTTGACACATACCACATACGTTGTACACCATGTACCCTTTCATTGAACGGTGTTCCTGATGGCAGTGGCGTCTTTCAGCAGGATAATGCACCCTGCCACAAAGCAAAAATGTTTCAGGAATGTTCAAGGTGTTGACTTGGCCTCCAAATTCCACAGATCTCATTCGAATCGAACATCTCTGGGATGTGCTGGACAAACAAGTCCGATCCATGGAGAACCCACCTTGCAACTTATAGGACTTAAAGGATCTGCTGCTAACGTCTTGGTGCAAGATACCATAGCACACCTTCAGCGGTCTAGTGGAGTCCATGCCCCGATGGGTCAGGGCTGTTTTGGTAGCAAAAAGGGGGCACAATATGGCAGGTGATCATAATGCAGTGGTTATGGTCATCTTGTATTTTCATAACAACATTAAGAATTTTGGATTTGAAAGGTTTTTATGATGCAACATAAGATTATTGCCCCTTTAGGAAGTTTGCACCAGCTGCTCAGATAAATACACATTTAAAAAACTCTTTGTTGCATTAGATAGCCTAGCAGGATTATTCCGTCTATAAAGTTTTGATCATAATCAAAGAATCCATGTTTTTTTATTAATAACAGAGTTGTCAAGAGTCAGACTGACACATGCTTAATTAGAGCGCAATCCCAGCAGCTCTGTCAATTAAAGTAGACTGTGAGGTTAGATATAATAAAATGGGATTAGATGAAACTCATTGTCCTCCGAGGACTTTACCGTAGCTCAATTAACTCTGCAAATAACCTGAATAAAATACGAGCATACTGCAATATTAATTTCTTGCATGGAAATGGATACTGGGTAAATTATTAAACAAAAAAGTTCATCTAACGTCCATATGCATGTAAGTTTACAATGCGAAAATGTGAGAGGGGAAAAGCAGCATCTTGTGGCTGTAACCTGGCAGGGGTTTTGGCTGCCATCTACGCAACATCGCTCTCCTTTGTCTCGTTCTCTCTCTGGCAGAGGAGAGCTCCTTTAACCTTTTCTGTCTGGAGCTCAAATGAGAAATTTAGTCGCTCACCCTGGGAACCAAGCTCAAAAACATATTGGGCTTCAACTCATACTTTCAGTATCCAGGTCATGAATACGCAATATTCAAAACTGGGACATTATCTGTCTCATTGTGCCCTAGGAATGTTAGTTTTAACCCACGGGAAAAGAAAATCTATTTAAAATATTAATAAAATATATATAAGTGTTTAATTGCTAATTTATTGAGATATCCTTAACTGGGGTTAAATCGAGTCACGTAAGCTGTTCTTTTCTCTTTTTTTGTTGCAAAGACACTTTCTTTGTTCATGAAAGGAAAGAACTGTTACTTTTGTATTTTTCCCTCAGATGTTATTAGCTTTTGAGTGTAATATCAAATAGAAACCTCATGCATGCAGTGTTAATTATGTAATCTTAAAGCGCTTGTTGTCCTCATTTTCTCTCTCATGCCAACAAGCTCAGAGGTAAATAAGAAATGCAACTATCGTTAAGAAACTGCCAGAAGAAGAGAAACATGTTGCACCACTATGACAATATGCACCAGCTGCTCTTATCTGTACATTTTATACTAAGGCCAAATTGGCATGTATGATTTAATCACCCAGATAATTTATTATATGGCTTTCATAGTCTGATTGGTTGATATTCCATCCAGTGTCTCAAACCACTGCAAACTCATTCACTAATGTTCATAGTCTTGGGAAGTTTGCAGTGTTGGCCAAGCTACTTAGAAAATGTAGTGAGCTAAGCTACTAGCTACTCCACATTAAATGAAGCTTCACTACACAGAAGCTACCCCCAATGAATGTAGCAAGCTAAGCTACAGCAACGTGGCAAAAGTAGCTTAGTACATCTAAGCTACTTTAATTGTTTATATTTTATAGTTAGGTCATATATACACACACACACACACACACACACACACATACAGTATAGGCCTAGTGTATAGTGAACTAACTTCATTGCACAATAGCAATAGAAGAAAGACTAAAAACCTGCTCCAACAGTGTGTGTGTGCACGAGAGAGAACTAAATCAGACACAGAAAACTCTCCGACTTAGTGCCATATCATTGAAGCTAAATGTATTCCTCATGCAACAAATGGAGAACCATTTTTGTTTGTATAAAGTAACATCACATATTAATTAATTATATATTTTTATTGTTTATATCTGAATTTGTGCTCTGGCAACATTGCCACCTAAACAACCTAAACATTAGGGCAATGGGCGAGAGAGAGAGAGAGAGAGAGAGAGAGAGGAGAGAGAGAGAGAGAGGAGAGAGAGAGAGAGAGAGAGAGACTCTGCTCCCAGTGTGACAGGGGACAGGTAGAGACAAAGCTGCACTTTCTAACCTCATGCCCTAAATAAAACACTTTGCAAACATTTCCCAAATTCCCCCGAATCGATTTCATATCAGACACAGAAACTCCCCTATTTAATGGGAGAAATGCCCAAATGCGAAATAATTGCTGCAAAATATGTGTCCTCATGCCATGAAGTGAGGACAACCAGTGGAAACTCAGACTAACAATAATTGCACAGATTTTCAAATTTTTATTATTTTGATCATTTGATATTTTATTTTTATTTTTTAACACACATACACACACACACACACATGCTTACTGTTTTATTTATATTTATTTTTATATTTTTTAACACACACAAACACACACACGCTTACGTTTTATTTATTATTTTATTTTAATTTTATATTTCTTTTTTTCTTTTTTTTTTAAACACAAACACACATACACTTTGATTACTTTACGCTTAATTGTTTAATGAAATGTATGGGGCTGATTGTTCTTATGTTGTGTATATATGATGCTTTGGCAATGTTTTATTACATCATGCCAATAAAGCTAATTGAATTGAATTGAGAGAGAGAGAGAGAGAGAGAGGGAGGAGAGAGAGAGATCTCTCATCATGGAAACAAGTTTCTGACACTACATATCAAAGTTTCCTCCTCACTAGAGGAAGAGGTGTCCAGGCTGGACCCTGGAACAACACTGGAAGTTGTATATTCTCGCATTAACCTGCACACAGGGAGGCCGCCACAAAAAAAAGTTTGGTGGGGCTCATTTGTCACCCTGATGATAATCTATAACGGCCAGGTTGCCTGTGTGGGCTGCACTTGGCTGCAGCCTGGAGACTTGGGTTGTCATGCATATTTGGCAAATAACATCACATGGCGAGTAAGCAAAAAAAAAACAAAAAGAGAGTTTTGGATTAGGCAAGATTTATACAAATGTAGAATAATTTCTGATGACATTGCTCTTACTAGCATGGTTCCACATCATTATGTTCGCCTGTGGTTTGATCCCGAAAATCTGTCATCAGATTTGCCTACCAGCTTCTGGTGCTTGTCTGTTAAGATGGGGAAGTGATGATATTATGAAGTGTCCCTGAGTAGCATGTTTTTTGTGGGGACAAAAGAAAAAAAAATAGAAGAGATGAGAAGCAAAGTTAAAGTGATGTAAAATGCAAAATGGATTCGGCAGTTTTAAAGGTCTAAGTTAGTGTTAAGAATAGGGCTGGGCAACAAAACAACAACAATAATTATTGTGACATCATTTTCCTCAATAACAATAACAGATGTTCAATAAATTTGATTTAATTAATTTAAATCAAATGACTTAGATTTATTTTGTTGAGGGAAAGGGACTTACTTCAAAGGGATATTTCATAATTATTTGAATGTTCTACCTCAGGTTTGTCATGTTCTGACCATAAAGAATATTTAAAATCACAATGATCATATGGTTTTCAACTTTCACTCAGGAGCAAAAACCAGCCTTTAAATTGAAAGAAAATATGATTTGACATTCATGGTAGTTATTGATATCGAAACAATAAAATGAAAATGGAAATAGAGACTAAATTAAAAAAAGGTAACCTCTGGAGTTTTTGATCACTAGGTCCTATGGAGCGATGCACAAACAAAACCTTATTGTTTGTTCGTTTACTAGCATGTGCATGAGGACATGAGCCTAGAATCCCTAAAGGGGAACTGATTTTCCACAGTAACTCTGTTTACATGTCTTACATAAGTGAAAAAAGTTGTCTAAGTTTTAAAAATCTCTGTCTGAACTGTTGGCAGTTGAGCTGCATTGTTTATACAGGCATGAATTATAGGCGCCAGGTTTTGGAATGAAAAAAAAAATGGCTCTAGTTTAGTAGTTCTGCTGCATCAAGTTTGACCATTGTGAGTCTGACTGTGTTATACAGTAGGAGTGCAATGCTAATTCCTTTTAAGAATCACCTCTACTGATGGTTCTCCCACTTCTAGGTTTAGAGTCAGTTTCCAGTACACTTAATTCTAAATTTAATTCCCCCTTTTCCTAACCCTACCATAACCAAAGTATGTCATAATTGCCATGTGCAGATACTATAGAAAGAGGTCATTTAAAAAATATTTGCAAATAATGTGATCTGATTCGTCCAATATGGTCATTTTTATAATAGGGCAGAGGACGCACATGCGTTATTAGTTTTACACCAGCAAATGACGCAATGCACCATCCAAAGGCAACGATGATTCTTAGAAAACAAATATGGATGCAGACAATGAAGGTTCAAAAACTGCCTGTGCAAGAAAATGCACTGTGTCCCGCAAAGAAGTGGTTTGTCAAAAACCACGAATGAAAAACGTAACTGTTTGTTACAACAGAACTCCACAGGAAACCTTTAAGTTAACCTAATAAACGCACTCCCCCCCTCCCCATGTGCCAGTATTACAAACTCCCACTGTGCAATCTAGTCCAGAGCCAATAGATACAAAATATGTCAGGTTGAATTTGGGGGAAAATGTATATACTGATTAAAGGATGACTCTAGGTTTTGAAAATTTCACTCAGTGTTAACCACATAGCTTTATGAAGAGCTGGAACGAGCTGATACAGAATACAGCAGACAGCACCGTAAAAGATAATTTTTCTCACCTTAAATGTTAGGACGCTAATTTAATATGGGATAATCTGTGAGATCCAATACACACAGACACACTCATATGATATTTTGCTGCATGCTGCACAAGAAACACGACAGCAATTTAGTGTTAGTACAAGAGAACACCTGTCAATCATCTACATATGTACTGGCGTTGGGGTAGGCTCTGCGTTTTTTTTCTTTTTTTTCTGTCATGATTCTTATGCGTAAACGGGATTGGTCCAGCCCCCCGCGAACCCTGTACGAGGATAAGCGGTTGACGATGGATGGATGGATTTCTTATGCTAATTACCAGTTCTACTTGCTCATACCAAAAATGTAAATCACATTTATGCCAGAGAATTCAAGGAATGACCAACAATGGCACGCTGTGTGGCGACTGTAATCAAATGTAAGCAAATGTAGAACTCCAGAGAAAAGGAGCAGAGGTGGCAGAACTAGATACTAATTTGTTTGATATTATTTATAGTATTAGGAAATGTATGTTTCACTCAGTCTGTTACAGATATTGCAGTGAACCCTCAATAGTAACATTAATTCCACCCAATCCCTGCAATAATCCTGTAGGACATGGTTCAAAGACTCTTGCCTGTTTTCATAGTTCTTGCTGTTTCCTCAGCCTCCTCCTCGCTACAGGTCATGTGGCATCTAGCCAGTGTTTGAGGACACAAGCTTTTGTCAAAATTTGTGGATGTAAACAACTCAATAGGCTGACAAGAACCCAGCCCGTCTACAATAACAGTGTCTGTTCCCCGGCGGCTCTATTGCTTTCAGGTTTGTATCTTAAGAGTGTGGCTGCT
>NW_024044537.1:0-1189 GCF_014851395.1 Micropterus salmoides | reverse complement strand
GCCCTTTATAGCTGTTGTACACATCATTCACAGCTGCTGTACACATCATACATACTAAATATGGAGGAGGTATAGTGACATGTAGGAGGAACTAGTCAAACCATAGAGGTAGAGCAGAGTCTGTAGTGTAGGGAAGAAGAAAAGAGTTTTGCAGGGAGAGAGCAATTCTGTAATCCTCAGGCCTCAATGTTTGCGTCTCCATGGTGTGATTGCCTCACAGGGTTTCTGCATGTTTCACAAAGTCAAATTTAAGAATTTTTAAGACCATTATGAATGAAATTTAAGACCAATATCACAACATCAAAAAATGAAAACATACAAATGAAATGCAGTCACAAAATTACTTGCGAAGTAAATAAACGTATATAAATCTAACAGGAACACAAACAGTCCTGTCACTTTGGAAATTAGGTCGGTCTTGATATAATCCGCTATTCCAAAGCACGTAATGTAGGCAGTTTCATCCTTCCCGCACCTGAATGATTTAGGGATGTCAGAGTTCAGAAACATCATCTGAAACAATTCCCAGATTAGTATGGCACTGATCCAAAAGTGTGGGGGTCTCGCCTAGGCAGTGTGGAGGTAGTGCTGGGGCCAGGGCTGGGTAATTGGCAGAACACGCTTGGGGGCTGTCGTTTCCTGGAGACCCTTCACAGCAGTTAGATGCTTGTTACTTTTGGCATGACACTCCAGCGCCTGTACACCCAACGTCCATACATCCATCCATCCATCCATATTTGAATAGAAATTTGTACTATGGGTACAAGGGGTGTAACGGTACACACAAATCACGGTTCGGTATTTACCTTGGTTTTGAAGTCACGGTTCAGTTTATTTTCGGTCGTAAGGGACAAAAATGCAAACATTAAATTGCTGCTTGTTAATTATCTTTTGTAAACATCAAAATTAGTTTACAGTTTTTTAAACAAACTTTCAAATTACACATACTGTAATAAATTATGAAAAAAAATAAAATAAAATACTGCAAACCACCACCAAGTTCTCCACTAAATAAAAACTCAAAACACATAGCTAATAAGATAATTATGGATTACAGTGCAGCACTTATTATTTTTTCTACGATCTATGAGCATTGCATGCTGTTCTTAGCATGAGCATCAATCCAGCTTGAAGGCCTGCTCAGATAAGAAAAACAAAAAACTTTTCCGAAGTCTAAAGTCTGTTTAAA
>NW_024044536.1:0-9002 GCF_014851395.1 Micropterus salmoides | reverse complement strand
GTCAGCTGGACAGCTGAGTGGTCAGTAGGTTCTTTAAGCCTATCAGTTTGTACATGAGCTGTACCCCAGTCCTTCACTCACGTCGGGTGGTCGTGTTACTCTGCTGCCTCCTTTATGATAATGTTACTGTAAAGCCATTACAAGTCACAAACTTTATCCACAATAACTCCATTTTTGGTATTAAATTAAAAGTACTTCTCAGACGGTTTTGTGTCAGGATTGGCTAGCTAGTTTTTGTGTTGCTAAAGAACACAGTTGTTTTTCTTTTTTTTTGTTCAACAGACTGCAGTGTTTTGAGCATGGACAGTCATTCTTAAACATGATCCAGGGTTGATGTATTAAATACAGCTATTGGCATGTTTGTGTTGCTTCAGGACAATCTGAAATTCCACCTCACACCAATCATTACATAATGTGAAGTGTTAAAATTTATCAGTCATCAGATGGCTATTTTCCCATTCTGCATGGATTGTAGTATTTTAAATCCATTAATTCTGGCCTTTATTTAAGCAGGGCAACTCTCTTTAGAATGTATACAACCTATGGGACCCCTCTAGCCTTCTCAGACGCTCCGGAGGCCGTCTCTACCCTTCACCGTCGGGTAGCCCTTCTCTCAGGTATGTTACTGCTACTCTACTCCAACACAACACTCGGCAGCTCACACACTCTCCATCCTCAATCCGCACGCAGTGTTGAAGCTTCTGCTCAGTCCTGCTCTGGAACCCCACAACCGCATCTCCTCGTCCTCTTTTCTCCCCAACCACACTAATAATTGGTGACTCCATAACCAGAAACATCCGTTTCTTTAATGCTACCACTCCTGCTTCCCCACTGACATTTTAAAAAAACTCCAGGACCTAATGCCATCGCTCCCTCCCGTCCTCCATCACAAGAGTGATAGTCCATGTCGGAACAAATGACACCACTTCAGCAGTCTGAGCTGACAAAATCAGATTTTAACTGTCTTTTTAACTTTTTAAAGCAGTGTGGAAGTCCCGTTTTTATCTCTGGTCCCATTCCTGCAGTTGGTCACGGTGCTGGCCGCTTCAGTAGCCTCCTTGGCCTCCACGACTCCGGCTCCAGTCCGCCTGCAGGGCTCACCGTGTGCGTTATGTGGATAATTTTTATATTTTCTTGGCAAAGAATGTCTCCTTTTTAAGACAGACAGACTTCACCCAAACAAACGGGGCTCAGAAATGTTAGCTGCTCACATACAGCATGTGGTGCGGTCCACACATGATTTACGTGAATGACTAATCATTCATGCAGCACACCTGGACACACCACCGGTCACTGAACAGATCTCTGCCTCACTGCCACAAACAACTGTCTCCACCTGCTGGCATGTAAAGCCATCTGCTCCCAGCCCGAGCAAGACTTCTATTCCTGTCATCATCACGCATAGACCAGTAAACCGAAATGTGCACATCCCACACAGAAATAATAGTAATCTGTTAAGGATTAGGACAACTGCACCAACTCCAGCACCTAGAACTTCCTGAATTTTTATCTACTCTGGTTTTAAATTATAACAGAATTGTTCTTTGTGGCGATTTTAATATTCATGTTGATGACCCCACCAATTTTAAATATGGCCACTTCTTTTAACTTCAAACAACATGTCAAAAGGCAAACCCATAACTGTGGTCATACACTGGACTTGGTTTTTACCCTGGGTGTCAGCATTTCCTCTGTGGAATTAGTGGACATGACCATATCTGACCACAGATGTATTGTTTTTAGCTGCGATTCGCCTGTTACTCATGCCGCCTCACCAAGCTCCGTGTGTTCTCGCATCTTTAATGAACAAAGTGTTTCAAAGTTTTGCACATTCTTTCAGAGCCAAAGCCAACACCTGTCTGATTCCAACACCAATCTGGTTGATCACTTCAATCATATCTGCTTGTCGTCACTAAATATTACTGCTCCTCTAAAGGTTAGGCCTACGTCTAAAGCTAGTAAGCAACCCTGGATAAATGACAGCATTCGCAGCCTAAAAAGGGAATGCAGGAAAGCAGAGCGCAGATGGAAAAAATCCATTACCTCAGTCTGAAGGATTTATTAATTAACTACAATAACATGGTTAAGGATGCGAGAACACACTATTTTTCTGAACTCATTACTACACATAACACACCCAGGTTTCTGTTTAAGACTGTGGATCAGCTGGTAAACCCAACCCCTCCTTGTGCCTCAGCTGGAAGTAATAATGACTGTGAATTGTTTTTATCTTATTTTACCAATAATGTGGTGTCAATCAGAGCCCCCGCGGCCTCTTACTCAGAGGTTCCTCGCCAGCAACAAGAGAGTTTTAACCAGTTTTATCCCATTGACTTGTCTGAGCTTTTAAAAACAGTATCACAAATGAGTGTCCTCCAGCCCACTTGAGTTTTTACTGAAAGTAATAGATTCTGTTGGGCCCCATTTGATCTCTGTTTTCAACAGCTCCCTATCTATTGGTTGTGTCCCTGATTATTTTAAAATGGCTTGCGTGAAACCACTTTTAAAGAAACCTGGTTTAGATCCCTCCCTTCCACAAAATTTTAGACCAATTTCAAAACTGCCTTTTATTGCAAAGATTCTAGAAAGAATTGTGTCCAAACAGTTGCTCACTGTACTGGAAAATAACAAAATATTTGAAAAGTTTCAATCTGGTTTCAGGAAGTACCACAGCACTGAGACTGCCCTGCTTAAAAAGTCACCAATGACCTTTTAATGTCTGCTGATGAAGGCATGTGCTCAGTCCTGGTACTCCTGGACCTTAGCGCTGCTTTTGACACCATTGATCACAACATCATGTTAGACAGACTGAGGCACTGGGTGGGGATCTCTGGTACTGCCCTAGAATGGTTTTCATCCTACCTGACAAATAGGAAGTTTTGTGCGTCTGTAAACAACTATGTCTCTTCGTTCTGTCCAGTTAAATATGGTGTGCCTCAGGGGTCGGTCTTAGGACTTATTTTGTTTTCCTTGTATCTGCTTCCCCTTGGACATATTATCCATAAACATGGCATTTCTTTTCATATTTATGCTGATGACACACAAATATACTTGCCCGTCAGATCTACAGACCCTGGAATGCTGAGTTAACTTAACAACTGCCTTTGTGAAGTTAAAAAATGGATGTCAAATAATTTCCTCCAGCTGAACTCGGACAAGGCAGAAATCCTGGTCATTGGGTCCCAGCAGATGGCAAAACAAATACTGCCATCTGCTGGTTCCCTAGTAAATCACATTAAGCCTGTGGCAAAGAACCTTTGGTTTGGTTTGATAGTAATTTAAATTTCAAGCAGCACACCACAAAGCTTGTTCAATCATGTTTTATCAACTTAGAAATATAGCAAAAATTCGATCTATGTTAACTTTTAAGAACACCGAGACCATTTTACACGCCTTCATCTCATCACGCCTGGATTATTGCAACAGCCTTTTCACCTGTTTAACCCAAAAATCTATTGATCGACTCCAGACTGTCCAGAACTCAGCTGCCAGGCTTTTAACCAGAACAAAGAAATATGACACATTACTCCTATTTTAGCTTCATTACACTGGCTCCCAGTATGTTTTAGAATTGACTTTAAAATTCTATTGATCACTTTTAAAGCTCTTCATGGCCTCTCGCCTTGTTATATTTCTGAACTTTTAGTCCCATACACACCATCACGTACCTTGAGATCCTCGGGCAGAGGTCTGTTGTCTGTTCCAGAGTCTCGACTGAAAACTAAAGGGGACAGAGCGTTTGCTGTCAGGGCCCCGAGGCTCTGGAACAGCCTGCCCGAGGAAATCAGGTCGGCTGAGTCAGTGAACTCTTTTAAGTCCCTCTTAAAACATACTTTTATAGGAGAGCCTTTCCCGATCTTATTTGACTTTATTTTATCCCTTTTATTTTATTCTTTTTACTAATTTTATATTTATCTTAAACATGTATTTTAGTCTTTTCTTTCTTTATCTTGTATTGTTTTCATTGTTTTTTGGGTATTATTGTCTTTACACTTGTTAAAGCACTTTGTAACTTTGAAAAGTGCTCTACAAATAAAGATTATTATTATTATTATTATTATTATTATTATTATTTATTATACAGAGAGTAGGGCAACATAGGGTGTTGTTACTATATTCAGGGATTACATTAATGTTCTTTTGGGAATACAGTACTGCATCTTATTTACATCTGACATCTGTCTCCATACAGATGAATACACAACTGTGTAATGGATGAGCAGCACAAATGCACAAGCTTGCTTACTGTGTTCCCAACCCTAAAACTGATACCCTGTTTTATAGGAGAACGTAAATGTGATAAAATTGCCTTTGAATCCCACTTTGTTCCCCCTTTCAACCAAATAAATGCAACATAATATTCTCCTGCGAAACAACCGGAGGGAGAAATGAACCAGCAGGATGCCTACTTTAGCGGTTTAAAACAAGAGATAAACAGAAAACAACAGTCTGAAGTGATTGTGTTATATGACTGGAGAGAGCTGCCGGCGACTGCTCAATAAAACATTCCTAGATTCCCCATGTGAAATTCTAAATGCAGCCTACACCATGGGCCGAAGACGGGGGATTAAGACCCAGAATGTAATCCACCTCTGAAACAAACGTTAAAAACTACCCCTCGTATCAGCTCTAAATACAGGAGCAACAGCAGTGTACTGGGTAAGACACTCGGTAAGTCATAGCACAAGACAGGTGTGCATGTATTTCAGGTTTTATTATACTGTAATATTAAACATCTAACATGATATAATACGTAAGTGTGAATACACATGGATGGACACCATTCATATCTGTAGAAACTCTCAAACCTAATTCAATCAGACAGTTATCAAAACTAATAATAGGTTGGTTAAATTTAAACACGCATATAAAATAAGTATAAAATTATCAGACCTCACATAATCATTTATTTTGCCAATTTTAATCATATCATGAAGACAAAGAGCCAGTACAGCACCTCCTGGCGTCAGTGACGCTCGCAGTGTATTGATCCATAAGTCAATGCTCCAGACAATCTAAAATATTTATTTTAAGTTTATTATATTGTGACTGACAACTTGGATTGTCTATTGTTTTGTGTGTGTATATATGATTCTGCAACAAGTACCATGTACCTGTTGATATACAATAATGCCATTTCTGGCAAAAGGTGTGAATCATGAATTAATGTCTACGCATTGCTCAATATCATCAGCTTTTTAAGTGTGAATGTACTGTATTAGTATGAATACAACATCCATTTCCAAAGGGCAAGGATTAGCATGATTACCCAGCACTTATCTACACATGGCCTGGGTGGTAAAGGATTGCCTGCAGCTGGTTTTTTGTGAACGAGCCAGTAACTAGAAGGCAGGAAGAGCTTTAAGTTGCTGAATGGGTTCGATCAGCTCAGACGGGGGGGTTCCAGCCTCATTCACAGACCTTGTTTTTTGCTTTGTTGCAAAAATCTCACCTGTCAGACTGATAATGACAGTCTTTCTACATGGTCTCGCCTACAGATTGCACAGATATACAAAGTAAAAACAAGTATTCAGTATACACAGGCTCTTTAAGGTCAGTTCTGCACATGTTTTTAGTATGTAGTGTGTGTACACTAGGAAAGTTACTAAATGAAGTATAGTCAAAGCAGACATGATGCATCATAAATACTGTAAATTTTTGAATGTGTTGCTGTTGCACACTTTTCTCCCACAATGCAAAGCAAAAATGAAATGGAGGCGCTGCACAAAATTGTGTGCTGGAGAGACGAATTTGAAAAACACACAAAACAAGTATTATATTTTGTGAGAGCTATTTGTGACATTCCAAGTTGCAGTTCGGTTGATGTCCAATGTCGCATAGATTACATAATTTACTTCGAGGATAAAATATACTGTTAGATTTAGTTTGTAGTATGTCTTAAGGACAACACTATTGGCACCCCGACCTTGGATGACACACCCAACATTGCTCAACTGCAGACTCTCACAGGAAATTCCTCCCTGGACAGGATGCCACAGGTGTAGATGTCAGTAAAGCAACATGTTGCTATCAGGAGGTGAAGGGTCAGAGAGCTCAAACTTACCTTGAGGAGTGTGGATTAATAGTAAATTAGCAAAGCTAAAGTTAGCAGCGAACGACCAATCATTATTCAAGGATACTAACATTACATTCAGTAAGACACAAAGTTGTTTTTTGACGACTTAACGAATTAATGTTAACTTGTTAATGGAAGTCTGACATTTCTCGTTTTGCGTGGGTCATGGTCCCAGCTTTCAAACAATAGACAGGTCCAGTTCGGTTCCAGGTCTTTTTGGGTATGGGCACAAATTTTTGGTATTTTCTTTAAAAGTTTTGATCTTTTGTATATATTTTTCAAAATGTTAAATGTATTTATTATGTAAACAGTTATGTATTTTTACGTGTTCATAAGTCTGTGTTTTGTTCTTTAATATATTTTGAAAATGGAAAATGTTTTACATATATTTATTTCTTATACTTTATTTATGTTGACATAGGTGTGTGATTAGAAGCAGAGTGAGACCTGCTTTATAGGTCTGACTGTATAGGTTAAGTTGTTTAGTCAGCGCCAAAGTTTGATGGACACCTTTTGCAACAACTTTAACTGACTTAACAAAAAGGACAAATGCATCCCAAGCAGCAGCATTTGACTAAGATTAATTTTAGCGCTAAATCACTTAGGGTGCAATTAGGCTGACATGAAGGGCACCAATCACAAAAGACAATCAAAAAGGCACCTTCAAACATGGAATAAATAACCATCAAAATAAAACCATACTAATTATTTGCAGATAATTCCATGCTTGAGGTAAACTTGACAAAATTCAAAAACTACTTTTATTTTGTGCAAAGTTACAGTCAGACATAACTTGGTAAATTTGCACTTCAGGTTCTCATGTCTTTCAATATGTCTGTTTGATCCATTGAGCTGCCTTTAATTAAAAGCCCTCCTCCTTTCCCCTAATCATTTTCATAAGCATCTTCCTTGAACACCTTCATTACTGGGATCATCAATCAAAAATCATTTTGAAATATCACACGGTGACAGCGTGGCTTAACACAGCGATTGCGCGCCACTAATGAGAAAATAAATATTGGCCTGTGTCTGGATGAAAAATCAAGGCCTGAGTGTGGCTGGGCAGCCAGGACAGCGCTCTTCTCCGAGCTGACATTTATAATCAAAGGCTGACATCTGTCATCACTCCCTGAGGGGCCTTGTCTGTTGTGATTACAGTTCAGATGAAGCATATTTGCATAATAAGTGTAGTTGATTGAATGGCAGGTTTTTAGGGCTTTGTCTCTTGATATTTTTGCTGAGAATCAGTGTTATGCTATATATGCACCTTGAAATGAAACATGATAATCGAACATAGAGCAGATAGTAACACTTTTCACACCACATGTTTGATTATTGTGATTTTGAAAACCCATCAAGGGGCTCCAAGGCTGACTTGTGGTTATTGGCATGTTGATATGCTTGGAAAATTACTCTGGTATTTTCTAAATACCAAAAGGTCACCGTCATTTCACACCGTCCCCATCAGCAAATGAGGTGTGAGCGAGAAAAGTAGGCTCACATTCCACAACAGTGTATGTAAACACATCTCAGAAGCTATCGGAGGGATTTCCTTGAAATTCTGTAGAGACATCCGTGGTCCGTAGAGAATGACACTTAATACCTTGGTGATCCTGTGTAGCACCACCAGCGGATCAAAGTTAAATTATCCAGGAAAATGTCCACACAGAGGAGATGGAATGACACAGCAAATAGCTGTACTTTGTGTTTGTGCTGATAAGGAAATTTTAGCAAGCCAACACACAAACAAGGCCAATACTATGTTAAACACTGTAGAGTCAAAACCATTAATTGAGTTGTTGATCATAAGAAAATGTATTCTTAATAATAATTGATTAATTGTTTCAGTTATTTTTTAAGCTAAAATGTTATTTACATTATCTGGTTAGAGCAAATGTAAGCATTTCCTGCTTTCCTTTTTCAGGATAGTAAATTGGATATCTTTATTGTTTGTCCAAGAAACAATCTAAAATCTAATTAGAAGATTGGGGTCCGGGTGACCAGGATCAGGGTTAACGAGGCAGAGGGACAGCAGTGGAAAACAGAGATACAGGCAGGCTGAGACAGCAGGGGTGGAACAGAGAGACACACTAACAGATACAAAACACAAGACCATACATTAACTCAAAGTACTTGGTGGACAAGCAGTCAGGGGACTTGCTAGGGGGATACACACAAGCAAATCTAAATGCAGAAAATACACTAAACATAATAAGGCAAAACTAAAACAGGACAGACAGGCAAACTGAATAACGAGGACAGATATATAGCAGAACAATCAGAATAATGAAACTAAACAGATCAGAACTACACAACAGATCCGCCAACAAGACACACAGACAACATCAGACCAACAAGCACGAACACACAGTGTAAACTAGACACAAGACAACAGACAGGACTGAAACCCAAAACAGAGACAAAATAACAGATACAGGAAAGACTAAAAACCACCAAACTGACTAAGAACTAAATAAACAGAGCAGACACGCCCACAGCATGACACCAACTCAGGTTTGGTCCAAATAAACCCTCAATACTGAGTTACATGTGAAAATATTCTGGCTTTACACACTACCATGGCCTCTACTGTCCCAGTCTGAACCTTTGTCTTTGTTGTTCCCAAGGTCCTGGTCGGGGTCTCTGTATCTAGCAATAGGGCTACTAAGTTAGCTGCATGGCTAACTGAGCTAGCTAGCTAACTACAGTTACCAGCAGTTATGACCTGATATTTATGAGTATGAATTTGACAGGTGGAGTACTCTCTCTTACACATTGTACTTTTAAGCAAAGCCTCACATAGCCACCAGTGTTACTGTTTGCACTTGAGTGCTGTTACTCTCACATTCACATAAAGCCTTCCAAACCAGGTGATCACCCCATATATTGGCTGCAGTGTGATGACATGTTTGATATTGTGCTGCAT
>NW_024044535.1:0-21059 GCF_014851395.1 Micropterus salmoides | reverse complement strand
TTTTTGTGCAGTCAGTTATACACATCTTGATAAATATGGCTGTTCTTGCTTCTTGGATTTGTTTGTGTGTATGTGTGCAAGTGTGTTTAGGTTGTATTCATGCTTCCCCGCATGCTTGTCTTTAAGTGTCCTTGACTGCGGGCCTTCTATTTCAAGAAAATCCCTCCGCTGCCTGTAAGTTACACGCTGTGCATACTCAGACACACACTCCTTTGTAAGAATCAAGATGCAGACACGTGTTGTAAAGGTAAACAGCGGACTTTGGCTTATGCTCTCTGCCATTGTTAATCTCTTTCTTCGATCTCTGTTTTGTCATCCAGCTACTGTCCCCGGCTGATAAAGGGCAGATTCCTGAAAGAAATGGAAGCTATTGTATATTTTGGACAAGGAAAACATTCTCCATTTTTGACACAACACATTGGAAAAAGTAAAAAAAACAGCACTGTGGATGTGAATGACTCCTACTCTTCAGCCAAACCGTTGATGAGAAGAGTCTTAGTCGACCAAGTTTTTATTGGTAGGTTAGTTGCAGACGACATCATAAGGTCAAAATTTTAATTTGCCCAATGCTTAGTTTTATGATCAAATACCAGACACTCCTATCAGCCTCAGATGTACTTTGTGTTCAGAGAAAACTAGTAAATATTAGCATGCTAACATGCTAAACTATGACTAGGACTGTGTCTCAATTCAGGGACCGCATCCTTTGAAGGCTGCATTTGAAGACCAAATACGTCACAGTCAATGCGACTAGGCTGTCCCATTTCGAAGGCTCCTTCAAATGCGGCCAAGAAATGCATTTTCCTCCGTTTGGAGGATCCAACAGCTGGATCCTTCATAGCCCCAGGTATCCCGAGATTCATTGTGCGCCGGTTGATTGTCCCAGTGTAAATAATGGCGTCGGCTGTGGCTGTGGAGTTGAGCCCCCCGGATTTTACCTATAAATGTAAAAATAACAAGAGGCATAAAAGCGCAATGTGTCGTTTAAAGAATAGTATTGTGGAATAAGTTAACGTGAGTTAAATGATTAACTGTCCAGCTAACATTACCTGAGGTTATTGATGTACTAACGTTAACGTTAAATGCAACTCGGCTGGGCAAGTTACAACCTCAAAAATACAGCCTTTAACATCTTCACTTAAAGTCAAAGAGGTTCAGAGTCAGACCTACGTCTTACCAAGATTGTCGCAATATTATTCATCACTTATACAGTACTTCATATTATGTACATAAAAATATCACGTAACGTTAGACTAATTTAACGTTAGACAAGTTGTGAACCCTGCTTGGTTTTCAGACAGTTAACGTTAGTAAAGGTTACAAAAACCTTGGGATATAGTACACGGTTGCGATTTATGCTGCTTACTGTTTGGTGATGTGAAGCAAAAAACTTACATGAATATGTCGTTTTGTTTTAGGGAGCAAGGAGCAAACTGCCCTCTTTATTAAATTGAGGGGGGAGAGCGACCGGGGAAAAATTTTGTATGTGTGATTTGAAATTTATATATTATGTATATATTTCTTTTATAATTTTTGTATAAATCATTCACTGTGTAGCATAAAGGGAACTACAAACTGCATTTCATCTTACAACCCTATTTTAATATAATACATACATTTACCTTTCATTTCATTCATTTTAGTCATGCACGTTAATAACACAGTTGCTGAAATTAGTTTTTCTGCTGTTTACCATGATTGATTTCCTGTGCCTTAGGATTGCAAGTGTCCAGGGTCAAGAGAGGGTGTAGGTGGGAAGCCCACTGCTGCAAATTGGCCCTGGTTTGTCCTCATGAATGAGGTGTTGGGACAGAGGCATTCCACCACCCCACCTGTCGTAATTGCCTCTATCCCTGAGGACACACCAGGGCCAAGTACTGCAGTGGGTGACCAGGAGGAGGAGGAGGAAGAGGAGGAGGAGGAGAGCCATCCGAGAAAGAGAAAGAGGGACAGAGAGGATGAGCTGCTTCAGCTTCTCAAGGAAGACATGAGGTTGCAGAGAGAGGATAGACAGGCTGTTCTCTCTACAAGAGAGACTTGCTGAAAAATAATCCTCAAATAATATATATAATATTTATTAATAAATTAAAATAAAATATTTGTTAAATAAATTATTTTATTTTCTGTGGTCTTTATAACTATTTACAACATATTTACAACATTTATTCTGCTGAGTGAATTCTACCCTGGTGATGCTGCTGGACCTGGATGGGCTGCCACAATAAAGACCCTGGTGTGTTCTGTCAGCAGCACATCATCTGGGGTGGTCTCCAGAGTGTGTTGCAGGTGTGGATGTATCTCTCCACTGTCCACCGCATCGTCCATCAATGGGTTTGCAGGGCTGAGTCAATCGACGGCTGCCATGTCACTAAGGTGTTTTAGTAAGAGGCAAGAATAATAGGCAGTGCACACAAAATACTAATTCACAATCTTATTTTGACAAAATAAATATCTACAAAATATTTCGACAGGCAAAATTGTAAGGATATGAATAGGCATTTACAGATCTTTTACTTGCCTGTTAAAAATATTGGTGGTCAGGGGGCACCTCCTCCAGGGCAGACACCTCTGCAGACAGCTGTTCGCGCCAGGGAGTCTCGAAACTGTTCTCCCCCTCATCCTTTGCCACATCCTCCTCAGGGCCACAATGTCACCAGCACCAAGGCAGATATTGTGGAGGATGGCACATCCTTTTATGACCTGAAATGATTAAAAATATATTTCAGTCTGGAAAAATTTATGGTTTTTGATGAATCAGTCTGTTGATTTACTCAACCACCACCTCCTCAGTGACTCTGTGGACGATGTAGTGGACAGTGGATCAAGGCATTGCAAACACTCTGGAGACCACCCTGTATGATGCCCCACTTGCCAGCCAGAAGACAAACACCAGGGTCTCAATCGTGGCACCCCATCCGTGTCTCCGTTCTTGGTTTAGGAGGCCCAGTAGCATTCCCGGGGCCTCCCTGCTCAACTGGAAATCGGGCCATGTGTCCTGGTGGCTAAAAAACCTGTCCTGGCACAGGAACACTCAAATTTATCCTGCAGTACAGGGGCCTGGGCTGGTTTAGGGAGACAAGGAGAAGAACAACTGTTATGAAGTGTAGAGAGCTTAGTTAGATAAGGCTTGTATATCTTTCTATTCAACTTGCTTTAGTTGATCAATGACAAAAACAGTGTCAATATTTTAACATTAAAGTAAGGTTAGGTTTTCTTTAAATATGAAATTATGTTGTTAAAGTGAAATGGCAGTAGCAATAAACTACGTTAACTGTGGTTAACATCAATGTTAGCTTTCCTATAGTACCTAAATACATATAAAATGTAACGTTTCTTAGTTACTTTCCCACACTATTTACATGGCCAGGGTCCTCTCTCAGCCTGAGATACATCATGCGGCAGCGCCGGCGGTGAAGTAGCTCTAGTTCCTCTGTTAAGAGGTAAAATATTAAAATTAAAATATTAGTCTCCATGCTGGTGGACCGCAGCTGTGAAGGCTGCTAGGCAACAGGAGCGGCGCTTCCCCACGCATGGGTAAGGGCGGGGTCAGTTGATGACGCAATAGACAGTCCTCCGTAGACCAGACCGTCTCATTTAACAACGGTCTGCGAAAAGATGAGATGGATCTCTAGGAAAGAGGGAGACTGTTCCAATCGCAAGTCGCTTTATAATGAAAAGCTTTACGGCCAGCAGCTTTAAAGGTGGTACTCTAGTTTAGACATCTCTAGTTTAAACCACAATAATTGCATTATACCATTGTTAATCCCTAGTGTACTTTATAACAGCTGGCACACTAAGTACTTGATGTTTTTTAATACATTGTAAATACAAGCAAATGTCTTCATTGTATGTCTTGTAGTAACTTTGAAAGATATAAAGAACATGCAGCACATTAACAACACAGGACTGATTGATTCAGTTCCGAAATGTTGTGAAAAAAAAAGGAAAACAATGACCGACTGTGATGCTAAACTATGTTATTTATATCAACGGCTCACGTGCCAACAAAAGCAAAGTCACTGTCTTTCTGCCCCCTGAGAAGTTTGTTTCCGTGCAGCGTCTCCCAACCCCAGCTGTCTCTGTTTGGACATTTGAGTTGGGAATGGATTAAGCTGGAGGTGTGTGTCGCTCACAGTGACACCATGTCTGTCTCACACAGACACACAGTGAAGAGGCAATCTAGGTGAGAAGAAGGGGGTCACTGGAGTCACACGCTCAGTGGACTGCAGTGGAGTGTAAGGTGCCGGGTCTGTGGACTTGCACAGTGTCAACATTGGAAGCAAAAAGTATAGCTGGTTTGACTTTAACTTTCACAGGCATAACTATGCTAAATGTATTTTGTTGAAAGCCAATCATTATCACTCAGTTGCGCATGTATTTACATGTGAAAACTAATAAATTAAATGACAAACATGCACATAAACAGACAGGATGGGCTATTAATTATCCTTAAAGCAGGGTCATTCTGTATAGCATGATGATAATTACATGAATAACAAATGTCACCACCATAGTGCATATTATAGCAATAGTTACACTGCCTAGCATTACAATTCCACCAGCTATATATGTAATGTATCATTATACTCATAATGCATTGCATCCACAAGTACTTATGTTAATGCTTTATTCTTTATTTGGATCTCCATTAGCTTTCACAAAGTGGCTGCTAGTCTAATTAGAATGTAAGTAACTTTCTAGTAAATGTTTTGTATCGTGGAAGTTGATAAGACGATTCGGCTGGACTAAGGATATACTCAAATAATGTCCACTTGGTATGGATAAAACTATGAAATTGTAAATTGTGTCAATGCAGTGTTTTTTTCTCTCTGGTATAGCATTTCAGTGGGATGCAGGGTTCAGATTTAGATTGAGATTATATTTACCCATCAGTAAATCCTTCCCTTGGAGAGTCTATTTGTACTTCACAAAATTAATGCAGGATTTAGAAAATACAGGATTTAAGCTGTTTACACAGATGTACTGAGGGCTGAAAAAATATTACAGAACTGGCTTGTATAAAGCCATATAGCTAGGATGCTATTTGGAACAATGTGTGCCTATCATGCTAGTGAGGCCTGATTACTTCTCACAGGTTTGGATTGTTGATATTTCAGAGACACTGGCTAAGAAATTGTGGTTTAAGAGCAAGAGCAGACAATGCTCTCAGTCATGAAGGCTTATTTGTTTCAAGTGTGTGCTCTTTAACATTTTCATTCAGTATTTTTTCCACCATATTTTTCATACCCTCTTCTCAAGCAGAAATGGGCCTAAATACTTTCACCAAATGTAAAATCATGTATTTTTGTATGTGTTAACTATACAAATGAGTAGGACTACATTGTGTTGTTTTTACTCAGATCTTGTCATTTTAAAGTAACACAACTAGTGCAATGTAATTCAAGCAGTTTTGCCTTTATATTGTTAAAAGGACAATTTCGGTATTTTTAAACCTGAACCCTATTTTCACATATTTTGGTCCTTGAGCGAGACTTCAGTTTCCTGTTGTTACTGGGAGTCAAACGAAGGGATCCTTTTTCATGGTGTTGTTTGACATGTAACAGTATGAACCTGTTGGTGGCAAAAAGAAGTACTTTTTGTGATGTAATTTTGACAGCCACAATTGTCCCAAAGGAATAAGTTGCAGCCACTGCAGCGGTTTGCGGCTGCCGGCTGAAGCCATCTACTGCACAAATTTCAAAACTTTTTGGGTTTAAAAATACAGAAATAATCCTTTAAGAAGTTGAGTGACTTGATCTGAGGGCATCTCAAATGCTCTACACATATTTGGAAATGGCCTATGACAACATGAATAACCTCCATAACTATTAAGAAATGAACATAACTTGAATATTAACTTAAAATTACCAAAAATGTCTGTTGTGAAAGAAAAGAACATGTTTATGGCTGTCCTTGTCTTATTTACTTTGTTATCCAAATTAATGGACAGTCAACATTTTTATTGGTCTTACGACTCAGCCAGTTGACACAGTTCCACTTCTGGCACTTTTTCAGTAATTAACATAATTGTCTTTTTACTGGGGGAATATTTGGAAAACATTTTTACAGACATCTGTTTGACTAATGATGGGAGACAACATGTTAGTGTTTGAAGATGAGCAAGAGGGGGAGAGGGAGAGAGAGAGAGGCTAAGACTGAATAGACAGAGGAAAAGACAGACAGAAACTGGATATGATCGACACTGCACTCCCTTGACAGAGCGTATTTGTACTCTCAGCCTCAGGGAGAACCTTAATGCACTAAAAGATAGAGGAGAGGGAGAAAGATAGAGAAGTGGGCAGTTTTAATAATACACAAAGAGAAATGGAGAAAATGCCAGTGGGCTACACACCTATTCACTATCTGTATATTCTCTATGTGCAAGAAGCTAATCTAAACTTTAAATTTAGACTGTATTTTGGTAAACAGCAGCCAGTGTGACTACAAGTGACAATTACAGACAATAGCAAATACTAAAAATACTAAAAATAGAGTAATAGAATCATAAAATCTGGACTATATGTTTGCTAAAATTTAATAACATTAGCCGCCATATGCTACTGGTCATACCAGATTGAATGAAGTTATGGAAGCAAAACCCCTCAGTGTGCTGAATTGAGCAAGGGTGTGTTTTATTGCTTATAGGTTCAACCTTTCATTTATAGGTGGAAGATTATGTTATTTCTTATTTCAAAAGTGACATAGTGTCACTTTAATCTTTCGCAGTTTTGTAAGCTTCTTCTCTTGGTCCATCTTACTTGAAATGTGCAAAGGTCTTCACAAAGAAGTCAAAGTATAAATGTTTATAGTAAGTTTATTACAAATATAGTAATGTCAAACACCTAAAAGAATAGAGCAAAAACACATATACATTAAATTATATACCTTAACCTATATGAGGCTGTATGACTGAACTGTTGGGTGCACCCGAGTTGTAATTCGAGGACCTAGTTTAGCTTGAGACTTTTAGCCATTTGAAATCCTCAAGGCAAACCTTAAGACATTTAAAACAATGGGAATCACCCAACTCCTCAAAACAAGGTATAAGTCCATACTTTATATGAGAAATTGGTGTAAGAGTGGTGTGGGAAGTATTGTCCAAAAAATAGCCCATTGAAAGCATATAATTAAAATAAAATAGGGCCTAGTTGGATCCGGGTTGGATGTAGAAGAAGAAGAAAAGTTCAGTCCTAACTGAAACTGATCTTTCTTGTAGTTATGAGGAAAACCACTGCAAAATCTGAAGCCAAATATTGCCCTTAATTTGTTTGAGGCAGTCCCAGTGATCAGAATGGTTGACTGTGTCAAAGTGACAGTGAGAGGTTTAACAGAATTTAAATTTACATGATTCACAGATTCTCATATATACATACAGGTTAGGTTTGGGGGCATCAATTTGCATGGATGTGGGCAGTGTTGCAGAATCGTCTATAACCTATTTTTTCCACTTTATTTTATACTGAGGTATTTATGTGCATATGTCCCTTCACACTGTTTGTTGAAGAATAGGAATATTTGTTGTTCAGGTCAGAGGTTTTCTATCACATGCACATAATAAGGGATGGGTTGTTGCAAAGTTTGACTGTTTCTGTAGGTGACTATGATCACTTTAGTTGTGACTCTAAAACAGAATTATCTCAAGATGAGAGAACTTTAGGAATAATGTATTTTTGGAGTAAAATCTCTGATTTCTGATGGCGAGGAAATGAAGCCTATCCTGCACTGTCATGTTTGTATATTATAGATTGTATCACAACAAAAGTAAAAAGAGATCAAAATTTGGAGATCAAAAGTGCTGGCTTCCCTTCTTTCTTTTCAAAAAAAGGAAAGCACTATTTCTTTCTCTGGACATGAAGGAGGCCTGCTGCTGAGATCTTACAGAAAGAATTAGGAACATAGTGAGTCATAAGGTTTATGAAGTGTGGCGTTAATGTAGATCTCCTTTCATTATCAAGCATTGCACAGTAATATTAGCTCTGTAGGGCTAGCAAGAAAACACAGCAAACACTGTACTGTTAACATTTGGTTCATAAAGCATTAATTACTTCTGCAATATGGCAGGCTTGTCCTCTATGCTAAATTAGGTAGAGCAGTTTCTCTTTTCTCTCACTGAGAAAGTCCCAACCCAGATAAGCCTAAAATAGTTTTGCTTTCCTATATTGAGTTCAAAATCAAGATCAACTCCAAAAAGCAAATTATATGCAAGTTAAGTTTTGTGAATAATCACGGGGATTTTTGGGGGGAGGGGGTTCCTTTAAGAGAGGAGACATGTCATTAGCAACTGGACATAACGTAGAAGGCTATAAATAATGTCCACTGGAATTTAGTTGTTTCATCAATTTATTGCAATAGGATTGTCAACTAGAATGGTCTGATAAGATGACTATTAAGTCAAGTAAACATTTTGCCAATGGGATAAGATCATTCTTTGTCTCTAGTGTTGTTTTGCTTTTAACAGTGTGAACACAACAAAATTTGTATTGAAAAAATACAAAATAAAGTAAGTATTAGGTAAGTTCAAGATGGAGGGGTGTTAATTTGTTCTTAGTATTATTTCTAGGTTTACTTTTGGATTCAAACTTACTTCTCATACTGTTTTTTTTAAATTAATCTTCATAGTCAGGGCTCTGGATGAAGTTGTGTTTGACATTATTTTGTGCAGGGTGGAAGAGATTTTTGAGCTGGCGAGTGAGAACCTGTGGTTGAACTCAGGCCTATTGTCAGATTGTTTTTCCGGTGATGGATGGGAGCTGGCACAGCTTGGAACTGACATTCATAGTCCGATACAGTCCATAGAGAGATGGCTTCCACTAGGGCATAAATCACAACTGTTGCCGAGACACACAGCTAAGGCCCTTCAGAGGGCCATTTCGGAGGCAAGCAAGCATGTGTGCTTGCAAGGCAAGAGGGATAGAGCGAGAGAGAGGGAGAGAGAGAGAGAGAGAGAGAGAGAGAGAGAGATGTGTGGACTGACAGTTTGCACAAATGAAATTGTGCACGGACAATAGCAAAAAGGCTCTTTTAAACTCTTCGACATGCCCAACAAACTTCCATTTACCATTCAGAGTTGCAGAGAAGGGCATTGTACCATTCAATATTATGATTCAGTTTATGGGGCTATAGCAGGTGATAATATCCTTAGAATGTGAACAATACTAGCCTAAGAGACTGTTAACCTTTCACTCTCCTACACCTCAAAGTAGAAAGAAAGTAAAGAAAGTGTTCACAGTGTTTAGAAAGCAATTCAGTCACACTTATCCAGTAAAACCAGATACAAATGTAATCATGACACAATAAGGACATAAAATAATTTGATTGCCCACTAATGCTGGTGTCAATATACATTCTGTTTCCATGTGTACTGCCAAGAATAAAAAAGGTGCACCTTCCAGTCCATATTTTGGTGCTTCTACCATGGTTAAGTAGGTTGCATTGTTAAATTGTTTCTTTTTTGTTTTGTTTTAATTGTGTTTATTGAGTCTACACAGGGTGTTTTATTTTGAATAAAATTATTGACGGGATTCTCTATCTAGCTTCTGTGTCTCACCCAGTATTTTCCGCTTCTGAAATGCACTGCGGTCGATTCTGGTGGAATCACAAGCATTATCCAGAATGGTCGCAGCCGTGCTCGGAGGAATCCAGCTGGAGCTTAGTCATAGAATGTATAAATTAAGTGGACGTAGTCATCACCCATTGGTTTGTGGACTGCTGTTTTGAAGCCTCAAGTTTGGCAGTTTGGCCGCCATTATGTTGATTTTTTGCAACCAGCTGCACCGGACGTAATCATATTTGGACAAGAGTGCAGAGCCAACGGCTCTTTGTGGAGCTAGCTAGTTTACTTTGCTAAGTGCATTTGTCAGTCATTTTAACAGGGCTGACAATTTTGCCTAGCAAACAACAGTCTTAAAACTAAATGTACTCACCAAAGAAAGTGAACAGCCAACTCCTAATACGCTTTTTGAACGGCGCTGGTTAAATTTACACAGTGCCGTGGGTACGAGTCACTCTAGCCCGATTGACTGGTTGCCATGGTAGCGTATTGTTAATCACAAGGCAGTCCCATCCCAAAGCATCCTCTAAATCATTTACTAAATGATTATGCTGTATTAAAGAAGACTTGAAAATAGCGATTGAGACCATAAAATCATTATGAAAGTGTAAATTAAGTGAGAAGTAGGGTCATTTTGCCATAATTTCTAATAGAACCGGACTTCTTTCTGCAACCAGTTGGCCGTTAGAGAAAATGCAGGTTTAAGGGACTTCCGCATTAGCGTCACTTTTCAGCCCCTTGATGCCATTACAAAAATAGTGATTATAGCGTACTAAAAGCAACTTAAATCCCCGAAATTAGATGCAGTGGTCCTGGTCAAACACATCAGTTCAAAGACTAACAGGAAAATCCATTGTTGGTCAAGAGAACTATGTCTAAGCACTTGTTAGGTTGCAACACTTTGCAACAGTTGCCATGGCTAGTGTTAAATATTATCAGAGGGTGAGAGGTCTTTATTTGCCAGTGAGAGCTCATTGAGAGCTGCCAGGCTCCAATGTTCCCTGCGGATTATTTTGCACTCTGAGTTGAGACAACTCTCCAGTGCTCTACTCTTTTCTCGCCCCCCCCCCCCCGCCAATGTGACACACTTTCTCATTGCGAAAATGTCAGCAATGTCTCGAGAGGAGAAGAAGAAGAGGAGGAAGGCGGTTGTTCCTCTTCTCCTTCCAAAGATTAGTTTGGTTAAGTTCAGCCTGTCTCAACGGCTGGCTGGCTCAGACTCGGGGTCTGCAGGGAGTAAGAGGGCGCAGAGGAAGAGCAAGAAAGACAGAAAGGAAAGGGGGGGGGGGGACTCAGAGCGCGAACAAACAGCCCAAGAAAAGCTGGCCTAGGGAGTCCAATATGTGCTTGAGAGGTTTGCTAATAGATCATTGTTCTTTTTTGCCAAGATGAAAGCAGCTTGAGCAAGCAGAGAATGTCAAGTCCACTTGTTCATTTGCATAGTTGACTATGCATTGCCTGTGTGTGTATGTGTGTGTCTGTAAGCACAAGAAGATGTTAACATTAGACTGAGATGCAAAAACACACATCCTCTAATTAAACTCTCTATAACCCTCTGGAGCTCCATGCACCAGCCAAACACACACAGCTATGTCCATTCAGACACTTACTGCATTCCTTACACAATGTATACACACACACACACACACACACACACACACACACACAGACAGACAGACAGATAGACATTTAGGGTGCTAATGTAAGCCTGAGTGTTCTCTCAGCTTAAATGGTGTCAGCGATGGCTCCCACCGTGAGACACAAATCTGGTGGCGCTCATCATCTGGTGCTCCCATCTGTCAGCCTGAGTGTGCCTGTGTGAGATAATGTTGAGTGTGCATAGGTGTGTGTTTGTGTGCGTGTGTATGCGTGTGCATCAAGGAAATACACAAGACAGTATACTATACACACGTGTTCTATCTATGTGTGTAATTGAAGAGAAGAAGGAGAGATTCTGTGTGCATTCAGAGGGGATAACGAGAGTGTGAGTGTGTGTTTGTGTGTGTGTCTGTGAGAGAGTGTGTGTTTTTGTGTCTCCCTTTCGCCACTCTCCCGTTGGCCAAACCAACGAGCAGGCAGATCTGATATATAATTCAGCACTTTACATAATGCGGCCTGCCCCAGTTTAGAGAAATAAAGACTGACAACCCTTTAATTTGTCAACATGCAGACACACACACACACACACACTTAAAACAGACACAGTGACAAACAAAAGTGCACACATTCACACACGGTGTAGCAGGTGGGCAAAAATCATGCCAGTTTCACTTCAACTGTTGCTAACACGAAAAATAATGTGGTGGCCAGTGGCAAGTGTATCTCTGTGAACCATATTCCAAAATGTCCCAATCCCCCCAATGTGTGGCAATTTAACATCAAAACCCCCTTGGATCTTTTATATGGACATTATATATTTACAATACACAAATGTGAGCACCTGTAGTCCCTTCTACATGTATATCTATATATAGCATATCTGATTCGTGCAAAACATGCAGAGCTGAAGTTGTCAGTTTTTCAAAGAATTTTAGATGGTGGGAGGGGTCACTCCCAGATACACGGCACTGCTGCCGTCAATACTGCATTATAATATGTAATGTATTCATTCGCAGCTGAAAGTAGTCCCCCCAAAAATGCACAATTTCCTCAAGTAACGTCTGCTAAACACTACAGTGCCCAGGTGTTTAAGGACATTACTTTGCCTCTTTAAAAAAACATCAAACTATATAGTTTTTTTAAGATGTACATCTTCAGTATGAAAAACCGTCAACAGGGTGCGGAAGTATTGCATTTTTAAAATATTTTTATGACGTTTTAACAGTAATAAACGCATATTGTTTCCCCTGCCTTATCCTTTGAGTGACGGTTTTAAGCACTTGTATTTTATTTGAGAATTTCTTCACTGTTAACCGTAAAAAAAAAAATTGTCCCCTTTAAATGCAAATGGATTTATAGCAGATGTGTTATTTTTGAGAAACACTACATTTAACAGTGACCCTGGTGTGTGATACAGACTACCAGATGCCTCAACCATGGTCACATTTAATTGCAGTGATTATCTCAAGGTATCAATTAATCTGACTATGATGCTTATTCTTTTTATTTTTATAAAAAAATATTCAGTGGTTGCATCACGAACCATAATCTACTCACAAGAGACGATATAAGATGTAGAGTAGTGCAGGTGGAGATTATTCCCCCCTACTCTTTTCACTTTTCAACTGTGACTATTCATCTTTCGGATTCTGATGCTTCTTCACTCACAGCAGTGTAACTTGAGGGTTACTTGAATGTACAATATGTGAGCATGTGACTGTTATTAAGACCTTGATGATTTCTCAGTCTGCAGAAATTAAAATAAATTAGTTTTATATTGGGAGGAAAGAGTTTTTGGAACACTCACAATGGCCGATTCTCCTTTTAAACACAGCAAGGTTAGCTTAATTAAACTTTACTTGGGGGCGTACAATTTTGATTGACATTTCTTTTGAAGCTTAGACACTGCACTTAGGCTTGTTTCCAAGGTAACCTATATACCAGTTTCTATTACTCAATCTGTGCCATAAATGAATGTGCACAATATCACAGTACATTACAGCAATAAAACACGACAAAATCTGTTTGCTCAAAACATCACTGCAGTGTTGCTTCTGTTTCTGTCCTGCTGTGGACTCAACTTGAACATGTTGTGCTCATACTGTGTGTCTGCATGGGGTGCATGTGTGACTAGATGTTTTTTCTGTGTATGTGTGTGTTTGATTGAGTATTTTGTGAGAGAACAGAAGAGAATGTGTCAACAGGAAAAACTCACAGTTGTGTGCACACCAGTGATGCAGAGTGGCCTCACTTCAATCGTTATTACCTCAGCCCATATGATAAAAGATGAAAGTCTAAGATTTATGACGAATAGTGGCACTTTTGACCTTTTATACTCTTTTGATAGGGCAATTTTTATAATCCCTTCTTTACCTAATTACCTGGATGACAGTGTGTGTTTGTTCAAAATGTTTTATTCGCCAACTGAACAAATTTCTGAGCTTCCCAGATTGTATGATTTACCCTGCGTCAAGTGTGTAGGTTTGGTTTCAACAGTGGAGGGGACACATAAACGGTGGTCAGGGGGTCCGCCCCCATACAATTTTGAGCGTTAAACACTGATTTTTCAGCACTAATTTCCTCCTTTTCTGCACCAATGTATGGTGGAAAAGGACAAAATTCGGGCAGCAGGTAACAATAAAAAATAATATAATGGAATATAACGCAGTTAAACTCACAGGCATTCTGTATTGCTTTCAAATATGTTTTCTCATTTAATATCACCCCTGCTGAGTCAGCACACATGCAGGCATGGTTTAGTCGTCCCTCCTCTTTTGTTTGTTGTCTTTAATGTGCGTGTGGCACCTATTCACATCAATAATTAATGAATTCATGTTAATTCATTTATTATCCCCTAAACATTAATAGCTCCTGTGTTTCAACAAGTTTTCTGCTCAAGTTCAAAACTTTCTGCACCTTACAAAATCTCTCCCACGTGTGTGTTCCCTGACATTTTGAGAATTAGGTCATTATTCTCTGATAAAGCGCGGCTCACAGCCGCTTCATTGGGAAGCATCCTGGAGCTGTGAGACAGTCCCAAACAGAGAAAGGTGTCTCTAAGTGAGGAGGATGCAGAGGCAGCTGCAATACTGCTCAGAGGAAAGACGCCGCACTGCAGTCCAAACCTTTTTACAAGTCTCAATATCTGGATACTGCCAGCAAATACTAACACGTGCTAATATGACCCGATTAGATCAAACTATTTCACGTAAGGTTCCCCTAAACTGACACAAATTAGACCACAGACCCCCATTTGATACGATTTTGTCCCAGGGTCACCCCTATGAAAGGATTTTATAGATTTATAGGAACTATTGCTGCTCTTACTAGTATGTATTGTCAGTTGTAGATCTGTATTTGATGCTCAGTTGATGCTTGTATGTTGTTCCTCAAATGTAAGTTGCTTTGGATAAAAGCAATTCGGAGGTCACTTTACATTGGTAGGTCTGTACCGTCCCTACTTTATTCTACGCCCTTGCCCTGCAGCTGTGTATATATGGAACTGTTGTGATGCTTGCTCGATAAAAGTCGATCAGACAAAAACGTCACAGATTAACAAATATACCAGCAGTAAGTGTGGGCAGGCGATTTATTAATTTTTATTGTAGCAGGTCTACGTATGATCTTTAATAAACTTGTGAAATTAATATTTAGGGAATATTAATTCATACCTCGAAAAAAAGGGGCACCACCGGAGATTCAGTTTGCTCAGGGTCTCCAGCCCCCTGAGTAATGTTTAATAATTACACAATTATTCACAAGTGATCAGTTAGTTGATAATCGCTCGATTATCTTAAATCAATCAGTCAATCTCATATCGAAGGAGTAAGTCCTCCATGACAAGGACTTGGAGTTAAGCAATACACACACACAATTCCTGTGATTACGGTGAAATTTATTAGATAACTAAGGTGAAATATATGCGGTTAAATATACATAAAATGAATAAACAATGGCTAAACAAACATGGGGCAAACAATGAGAATGTGGAGTTCTATGTAAAGAAGATTGTGGGGAGAATTTGATTCATAAGGGCAACTAATAAATGCAAGCTATGATAATAACTCAGGTAAATTTGGCTATGAGTTTTAAGGATTAAAGATAATGGATTAACAGACTAATGGACATCACTGATCACAGAATGCAGGGTTTTAGTCTTACTGCTTGTCGTTTCTCCCAGCCGGGTTGCTGGTCGGCGGCCTCATGCTGGCTGAGTTCCGTGTGTTCTCGGTTAGGACGTCTTAAAGCCGTCGGCCGGTCGCTTTCTCTACCAGGGAATTGCTCCAGAGGTCCGTCTTGATTGGCTTATTGAAGAAAACTTGCAGTGGGAGGCTTTTAACCTATAGGCTCGGGTTAAGGGTTTGATTGTCCTTTGTTACTGCTCGCGTAACGGACGCACGTGGCTGGGTCTGGGCGTCAGTGGGAGCAGTGTAAGTTAGCTCGACGGAATAAAGCTTGAAAGAACTTGGTTGTTCTTGAATTAAAATTGTGTGACTTAACGGTCTGATAACTTTTAACAAACAAAACAAAAGAAAATAAAAAAGCAAGTAAGTTGCTGGAAACAAGGGAAAAGCCGAGGTCGCGGCGCTTCGCGTGGGTGGCTTGAAGAGGACAAAGGAATTTTCGCGGCAAAGCCGGGCCGGACTTCTTAGGGCGTTGCTGGGAAACGAAGCACACTGAGCGTGTGCCGAAGTCCAAGGGAAGAGCGAACAGGAGCAAAGAGAGAAGAGAGCAAGCGAGCGCGTGTCGCTGCTTTTGTTTGTTGGGGCGTGTTCCCAGGGGGCGTGGCTTTGTTCCCCTGAGGGCTTGTTTCCGGTTTCCTGAGAGACTGTCTTTTAACTTTTAATATGTCTATTCTAAAACCTATTCTTATATCTTCCCACAATCAAACCTTATTTGGCAAACAGTTACCGTTCTTGGTTTCAAGCATTTGATAAAAAGGAAAACAATTGTCAGTAGTTAACTTTAAGGTTAGCATTTCATAGGAATCACATCAGATGAAAGGAACTTAACTAGCTTCCTGGATAATATTGGCTGTTGGAGAATATAAGCAAGTTACATGAACATGGCATCAGATTACGAACGGGTAAATACAGAGTGACATTTATACATTAAAAACGGCATTTCAGAACGATGGCATGTAATACTTATTTTGTCCTCTTGGGGGAACTCTGGTTCCATGAGGAGACTGAAGATAGCAAATTATTATTTCTTTAAACAATCATTTGCTCAAGAGCTGGGGAAATAAATTTTTTAACACAGGAAAACATTTCGGTTATATATCATTTCTAAGTATAAGACAGCTGGAAATAAAGCATTAATTAAAAACATCACTTAAACAAATGTCAGGAATCATTGCTGAAAATTAAAACACTGCGAAATTAACTTATATGGATTCTACTTTTCAATAGCAGCAACACAGTAATATAACTACTCAAATGGAGTGGAGAGACCTGTTAAATAACTTAACAACGATTATTTAATTAAACAAGGTAATGCTTTGAGTTTTGAGGACACAGTATTCCTTAGTTCACACAAAGGAATGTGGACTGTGTCCTTTCTCCGGCGTCTGGAGTTTCTCATCAATTTACGTCTGGGCGTGAAGATGAGAATATCCTTTGATGTGAGGTAATCAAACAAAGAGGAAGGTCAGTTGCCACGGTTACGTGTGTGGGGGGCAGTTTAGGCTTTCCTGCCCTCTTTCAAAAAGAGTTCTGATAGGCTGTTCAGGAGAAAGTTAATTTCTGGTTAGTGTTAATTTCTCATTTTAACTGTCAGGCACCAAGTCTTATCTTGAACATCACCAGAGGTGGCAAGTTTTATGATCAAACTGCCCAAAAACAGCACTTAGGGAAAGCAAACCTTTCACCTTCCTCCTTTGGGTCACTTCAGCTGTCTGTTGAGGGTTGAATATCTCAAACCCCCTCATTTTCTTTCTCTCAGGGAGAGAGAAAGAATTTGGGATGTCCAGATTTATTTGATATAAAATGAACAAAACACTAGCTGATCACTACATTATGTCTAAAAATGCTACTAAAAGAAGATGTATGATGTTTACTGTTTCTTTTCATATTTATAAAATAATATAATTTTCAGGACAAGAAAGACAATGACAACAACATAATCCACAAGACAGCTATTTTCATTTTTGAGAGACAATTTTCAGTTCGGTGTGACTCTACTCCTGTTCCTGCTAACATATGTTGGCACTTTTAATGAAAATAAGATATCTCTTTCTCTGTTATGCATACGATACAGTTATACATTCCCAGTCAAGCCAGTAACTCCTCTGGTCCTCTTCTCTGTAAATGTGTAGATGACACTAAGTCCTACATGTCACACAGTTATCTTCAACCACATAATTTGCATCCATTTGTAACCTTGTTTTGAAAGATGCTCAAGACAAGTTATTAGTATGTAGCAGAATACAAGCAGTTGTGGCTCTGATACAGAGCAGTGGAAGGTAGAATGGTAGAAGGTAGTGTGATCAAAATATTCGACACACAGTAAAATCTCCAAGGTCTATTCATCACAGTGACACACTTTCATGCAGTCCAGCACTCCTGAACCCATAGCATAAAGCATCCACAGCCCATACTCACTTCATGAGTTTTAAATGGTATAAATGCATGGTCTAGTGAGCATGTGTGCACATTAACCACAAAAGAAACACATGCATGGACATGCATCCATGTATTCTGACAGGAACAACAACAAATGCCCTTCAACATAACAAGTAAAAGCACAGAATGAAAACAAGCCCACACAAACTCAAGCACAAATATTATTTTAAGTATCTTGAAAAGAAGGCCTAAACATCTATGTAGGCTATGTATAATTTCCATTTTTGTTTTCATGGTTTAAACAATTTTGGCTTCACTAATTTTTGTCTGGCAAGGTTCCTCAGGTACAGTGGGGAGAACAAGTATTTGATACACTGCTGATTTTGCAGGTTTTCCTACTTACAAAGCATGTAGAGGTCTTTAATTTTTATCGTAGGTACACTTCAACTGTGAGAGACGGAATCTAAAACAAATATCCAGAAAATCACATTGTATGATTTTTAAATAATTAATTTGCATTTTATTGCATGACATAAGTATTAAGCAGTGGATCACATATTTGTTCTTCCCACTGTATTTCATTGAGTTGGGAGGGTGTAAAATGTGCATGTAGAGCAAAATTGCTATTCAGGTGATTGGATTAGCCTTTAAATAGTTTTTTTACAGGTCAAACAATATGATAAAAATGTGTTTTCTCTCAGTGAAAACTCTGGAAAAGCTGGACTAGCATTAGCGTGTCCCTCCAATTTTCAAATCTAAAAAAACATGGAGACTGTTCTGCATATATCTGACACAGCTCACCAAGATAAATGGCTGTGCAGGGCTGGCATGGGCAAAAATAAAATAAAAATAAGATATTACATATTTGGATGTAAAAATGACACAGCATCACTCCAAACTTGTCTCTTTTGTCACATTTGTTCACCTGTAAGATACCAAGAATGTATGTTGGTATAATCAATTTAGTGTCACATTTATTGCAGGATTATCCCTGCATGTTCACCTGCATGTACAGTGAATATAAATGTACTCACATTCCTCTGACACTAATCCACATGCATGCTGGCTAATACTGTACATGTGTGCAAACAGTCACACATGCAAATACTGTACAGGCACACACAAGTTTGGCTACTTTGGGCCAAATCCACATACAGGCCTATAATCTGGTCTCTCAAGGTGTTCGGACTTATCTTTAATTCTGCAGGGGAGCGGGACTGCCAGCTCCTTGATTGCTTAAACCACATTATCCCTCCACTCTGCATCCTAATGAATGTCCACCAGGCAAAGAGGTGTGTGTGTGTGTGTGTGTGTGTGTGTGTGTGTGTGTGTGGTGTGTGTGTGTGTGTGTGTGTGTGTGTGTGTGTGTGTGTCAATGGTGGAGAATGTATGTGAGCATTTGTATGTAGAAGAGTGTGTATGGGCATGCCTACTATCTGGAGTGCATGTGTTCCCCTTGCTTGTGTGAGTATTTGGACACACATCACTGCGTTCCCTGGCACGCCTTGAATCTTCATTATGTTTAGCTGCGGGGCACAAAAACAATTTGTAACTTCACAAGGTGATGTAGCCACTAAATGGAATCTTTTGGGGGCGAGGGCTTGTCTGCCATACCTGCTACCATCTACCTCACCATGCTAAATGGTTTATCATAAAGCCAGGATGTTACAATGCCCTTTGAGCGCATTTCCTCACGCTGCAGTGATTCTGTATAGTCAAACAAGCTCATTTGGATATAGCCAGGCTAGGATCAGCCAGCGGCTAGTTATTTGCTTGAGTTTGTCATTCCCTGATTAGAAAAAGTTTAATAAAAATAAAACCTATGTACGCTTTACCTCTGATGCAGCTTGGCGTGATTTTGATGTCAGTGGCAATGCATTAGTTCCACAGCAGGAATAGTTTATGATTTTGAAACTATTAATTAAACTATAGACATTGCCAATTATGTGGTGCTTTGAATTTTCACAGTTTTGATTTTGTGAGTGATCAACTGTTTCTGTGTTACCTGGAATAGAAATGCATGTCAGTCAAGACTAATAGAAACAGTTGACACTTAAACCTTCAGAAAAATATTAAATAAATATTAAATACACTAAATAAACACATGCAATAGGGTCATTTTAATTCTGATTAAGCCAAATAACTTCTATCTGCTTACACCTCCATTAGTAATTAGTGCTTTATTTATACATATATATATATAAAGTCAGTAGAAACTAAATGCTGTGAAGTGATAAACAAAAAATGAAGGAAGACACTGGCCTGTTATTTATATGCCATTTGGTGATACCAGGCCTGGTAGAGACCTGCACTGTACTGAGTGTACTCTTCTAGTTTATAGAATTTGATCTTGTTTGCAATGTTTTTGTTACAGGTCCTGAATAAAGTGCTGGTTCCAAATTGGTGCAACACATTTAACTCAACTGACAGCGATGCTCACCATATCTTCGTGGTACTAGCTCTGACTATGACCTCTGAACTGAGTCCTGCTTTACACATAAACTCAAAGGACTTTACTTAAGTGTATCATGCTGCCAACAATACATTTACATATTTAAAGATTTAGTGTTTTGTTCTACACTGTAGTCTGGTGAAACACCTCGTGGGCACACTTTCTATGAAGAAATGCAAAACCAAATTAACAAGAGATTATTTTTTTAGACTTGAGATTCGTAATTCTACAATAATTGTGGGATTGCCTAAACATGGCTTTCCACAAATCCGTAACTTCAGAAAAAAAACAATGAAAAGTAAGCTAACAGCATATGCTTCTAGTTTTGCGTGCCAGTCCCCCATTTTAACACTATTAAACTTCTAAAATTACATTTACAAAAAACAGTGCATACATGTTTCATTATGATGCATTCGATATGTTGAGCAAGTTTAAGGCTCTGCGAGTAGATTTCAATAGTGTACTAAAATTAAGTAGGCCCTGTCAAGGTAGGACAAACTTTTATTAACTAATTATTACAGTGCCACTTGCAGGAATTGGGAAATGGTTGCAGTGACACTGCATCACATTTGGAGGCTGCACACTCTGTATTACAGAGATATTAAGCACTGAGCTCCAGGTAATGATCTGTTTTCCAGCACTAACATCCAGCATTTTGGAAATGAACTCTTCATCCATTACTATGTAGTTAGTGATTATAGCTGTACCCTCTTCCATTCCAACATTTACTAAATTCTAATTTCATGCTTTCAAGAACAAGCTTTAATTTCCCCCAAGTCGTCAACCACAGCCACCCCCCGGAGAGACATGTTTCAACATTAATGCAATTATTACGCAGGCATATGCAGTTGTTATTTTGGCACTGCGAGGCCCTGCGGGCTAATAGGCCTGTCTG
>NW_024044534.1:0-21299 GCF_014851395.1 Micropterus salmoides | reverse complement strand
GAACCTAAATTACAAACTAGTATGCATCATGTGATTAGTGACAAGTGTCTATAAAACTGCCTATTAAAAAATGAAAAGGGACTTTTTCATGTTCTTGTTCTCTTCTTTACAACAATGAATCAAGTGAAAGCAAACGTGCAATAATGGAGCTCCATGACACCGACAGGAAACTAATAAAAAAAAATTATTCAAAAGTAAACAAATCTCTAAAAATATAGAACCAATGCACTGATTGCACCAGAATACACCAAATGTGCTATGGCACACCTAGATCGTCACCAATGCAGCCAATATTTTTGTAATCTAATAATTCATACAAGTTTGTGAAAAGTCAGTTGCACACAAAAAGTATGCACACTATGTAAATCTGCCTAGAGCAGGCTGCCCTCCAAAACTGATAACTTTGGTCTGTTTTACAGTATTTGAGTTAAGCCTGAGCCTGTTAAAAACCACAATAAAACCCATGTGGTAAACTGGATTACTAAACGTATACTGGCGAGTATCTTTAGATATCCTCACTTGTGCTGCCCATAGATCCAACATGGAGACTAGTCAGTACAGCTGCTGGGTCACACCATTTTAGATGACTTATGACCCAGAGGGCAAAGCTGTTCCTTGCCATTTCCTTTTACTTCCGACACCCGCTGCCAGGGCAGGAGATTAGCTTTCCAGTTGCCCAAACCCTGTGAACTTTGCCCTTGCAAACTCCAAAGTAAAGACTCCACAGGATCACGAAAAACAGGGAGGCCATAATATACTTTCTAAAAGACAGTTCTAGAAAGACAAAAGTGTTGTTCATGAGTTATGCCAAACTAGCTGCACTAGTTTGGATATCTGAAAATACTGATGTCTATTATTGAATCGCTCTCAAGGTAATGATTTTTTTTTTTTCTTCATCTCTGCTGGCTTTGTATCCTAATGGATTTGGGAGATTTTACTGCACCCTTAATGGGCTTTTTAGACATTTAGCTTATTGAAGAATTGTTGCTAAAAATACTTGTTTCATCTCAGAAGAGAGAACACCTACATGCCTTCAAAGAGGGCTCTAAGGGGAACACTTGTCAAATATTCTAAAAACATGGTTAGTAAGTGAACTGCATGCTTCTGAAGTCAGAATCATTAAGATAAAAGTTATAAGATGGAATTAACTGTATGAAATTACAATGCACAAAATAAACTTGCATATTTTATGACAGGATGAATTTATTACATAAAAATCCATTTTAATAAAGCAAGTCAGTAATCTATTACTCTATGAAAGTGTGAAATAAAGAAATAGCAGAGAAAATTTCCATCTAAACTGTAATTGATCCACCAGTTTGGTCCAGACTGAAATATCTCAATTTCAAATTGATGGATTGAGACAACATTTTATACAGACATTCATGGCGCCCAGAGGATGAAAATTTTAAGGGCAATACTTATGATGAAGTACCTGCAAAACTAAAACCGTCAGGTGTACATTGTTTAGTGCTAATTATCAAAGGGTAGCATGCTGAGACTGAGCTATCATGGCTGTATACTGAAACAATTCAGAACAAAACTTCTTGTCCTCCTTGTTACTGTAAGATGCAATAAAACACATTTAAAAAGCCAACTTTATCAATACACCTGTTTAACAGCATTTTAATCTGCACTGTCCGCAGTCTCTCAGTTTTACCAAGTACACTTCGACATGCAGCCTGGAGGAGCCGGGGATTGAACTGCTGACCTTCCGATTAACGGGCAACCCGCTCTACCTCCTGAGCAACAGCCGCCCTCAGCTCAACTTAGCTGCTAACTGAGACAAACCAGCCCCTCCTCCTCCTAATCCTGTTCTGTAGTTAAAGACAACCAGGTTGACCCAAGAACTGTATAGCTAATATGCACAATTTAATATTTGTTTATTTATTGCAACTCATTGTCTATTGAACAATGTTACATTGCAGAATTTCCTCATATCGTGTAGGCCTACTATGAAGGCACCGGTTCTGCAGCTTTTGTGTGAAGTTAAAGTAGCCTATCCTTTTCCTGTAAAATGTCAGCAGCTTAGCTGACACACTTTAATAGCCATCATTGAAATAACAATGTCCCAAAGCAGAGGAATTAAAAACAAGCGGGGATATGGACTTTGGCTGTAGATGCCTGCTGATATATGGCTGATATTATTCCAGCTGGTGTGATGAAGTGGAAATAAAAGAGAGCAGAAACAGGGCAGACAGACAGCCGTGGGGCTATAAAATGATTTCTAATCAGCCAGTAAGGAACGATTTAGGTCACTAATGCAGAAACACTACAGTAAATCAACAAGGTAGTAATTTTCTTTAAGAACAAAACACCATTAAAATTTGCATTTTCAGTGCCATGAGAAACAATAAGGGAATACACACCAGGGTGGAAGACAAACAGGAAAATAGACAGAATAATTGGAGTGTCTACCACCCATGTTTGTACGCATGACAGTGGTACTTTAATGTCATGTATCTGAAGGGAATATTTTATTGAAATCTGTTGTTTTACTCTCACCTCAAGGCAATGATGAGGCAATAATAGGGAAAACACCACAGGAGTCTTTTGTCTTACATGCCCGTATTAGGTTAAGTCAGGAAGTCTTCGGGCATGCTGGTACTTGAACACAAATACTAGTGATGATGCTTGCATGTCCAGCAAAACAAGTCATCACACACACACACAGGCAAGAATGTGACTGAAGGAATGGTCAAATTGACTAGGCTAAGCAAAAAAACATGTCCATAATATAATTCTCATTTGCTATCTGGTAACAAATCACTTTCATTAGAGGTTACAACACAATAAGGTATGCAACCAGTTATGCAATACACTGCACTTTAAGAAACCTCAGTAAATAGATTCATACAAATCACATCTGCCAACTGTTATAAGTTATTATCTGTGTTTATATAAAAGTAAATACCTCTGATAAGCAAACTAAAATGAAACACATTTATGTATTACGAATAAAAAATAATTAAAGTGTAGAAAATGACATTTGAACTGCTGTAGAGAATCTAGGAAAGCAATCAAATTCCTGAACATGTGACTCCCAGGGAGTAAGATAAAGATCAGGTAGATACAGAGCAGGTAGTAACTTGCCAAATCCTCCACCTATTCTTTACTATGACCAAGTTCTGAGTAAGCAGGTCTTCCTGGAAAAGTCTCCTTCCACATCTGAAAATGCCTTTAATATATGTGGACCTTGAGAAGAAGCAGCAGACTGACGGCACATCGCCCTCTTTCTAATCAGCAACAAGAACATCACAGTCAACTTTCAACAAAACTCACTAAACAGAGCCAAGGCAGCCATGATAAAGAGATCGACTTTCCACATTTTTAAAAATGCAACACAACATACATACATGAAAATGAAGTCGACACGCAGTAAATAACATCGTTTTGCTTCTTTTTTGCTTTCCTTTTCACATCCTGCAGTAGCAGTCAGGTCAAAAGAAAACATTCATTCAAACACAACTCTTACCAGACAACTTAGGCCTATAAAGTTAGAAGACATAGTGTGTATATGATAACAAGAGCGGGTCTTATATTTGTTCTTCCTTACTTTGACTGACTCGACGGCAGATAACGGTAAAGCGTCGTTGTTAAGCAGACTTCCTTTAAACATTGAACATTAATAATTCATAAATTATTACACTACTTGCAAACTTAAATGAGACACCTTAACCTAATAGGACATTTTTTCAAGTGATTGTTAACAATGAGTGATTTGTCTAGTAGCCCAGTAATAACCTTTAGCCTGTAGACTCCACTGAAGCCAGCGGTGGTGTTGAAAACAAAGGCACTAATTGGCTCCCCGACTTTCTTTTTCACGCTGCCTTTGGTATTGTGACTAGGGCTGCAGCTAATGATGATTTTAGTACTCAAAGCTTCTATAGATTATTTCATCGATTCACAATTTAAGAAGTACTTTTGATTGGCGGTGGCGGTGTGGCTCCCCACTCCGGTAATGAGATCAGCTGTGTATGTTGATAGATGATAGATATTTATTAGTCCTTTTGGAAATTCATAGTGTGTCATACAGCAAACATCTGACCAACATCATCAACAGACCAACAACCAGACAACTGCTTAACCAACACAACATCACCTGAGTGCTATACAAGTTATACTAAGGTGCAGCTCCCAGTTAACCCATGACTGTGACGTCACGACCCAATTTCACGGCCCAACCGGGAGAACAACAAACACACGTGTGTTTTCAGCTGAGGATTGTGGCTTACTTTGGCTAGCCTTCAACTCAACAATCAATCATGACTTCAGTTAAATGCTAAAGTTACTGTTACTTTGTCTTTGGTCGCTGGCAGAACACCGGGTGCCTTCTGATCAGGTGCCATCATGCTGTTGCCGAGGCGACATAAGTTTCATTTTACGGTGGACGGACTGTAACATTACAGAGTGGTTGTTTTCTTTTAGCTTGACAATCCCATTATTTCAAGCTAAAAGAAAGCTAAATCCCATTTGTACACTTTCGTCGTCAGCCCCCGCTATTTTCTCTCTCTTCCTCCACTTTCCAAAACAGCGCCATCTTAATTACGTCGTGTTCACACAGGTAAGTGCGATGTGCGACAGTACTGTCTGTGCGAAACAGTGTGCTAGAGTTAGATGGATTAAATGAAGCCTCGATGCAAAGAATTTGCGTCAATGCATTTTACTAATCAAATTAAAATCGATGAATCGTTTCAGCCCCAATTGTGATTTTTGCAAAAACGTATCAAGTTTACCAAAAGTGTTACTGACTTAAAGTTTCTGACAAGGCAGACATTCTCTAATCTGCAGAAAGACAAACATAAAAAACACATACAGAACAGCTTGACAAGGCTTAGTCTGAGCCATTTCACAGCAGTATGTCCTCTATCAGCAGAATCTTTGCGCTCCTGTTGCTCAGCATGCATGACTGTACGTATGTGTGCATGCGCGTGTGGGGTGGTGGGGGTCTGATGTCAGATGCAGCCCACCCAAAGTCAGTCAATAAGCTCAGTCCTCTCTCACATGCTAACCTCCCCCAACACTGATAATCACTCCATCACTAATCCAACACACACACACCATTCATATTATACACAGTCTGCAAACTGCATGGTTCCCCTAACTCAGCGGTTCCCAAACTTTTTAGGCAACGCACCCCCTTCTACATCTTGACCGGGTTGCGGCACCCCCAAACCCTCTCTCTAGGTTTTTACTTATTTATCCATTTATTTATTTGCGCAATGCATATTTGTTGTGAATAATAGCCTATCAACACAATGCAGAGAAAGCAGTCGATATTACTGAAGGTGATGATGATCTGTTTCTGGGATGACAAGCAGTGCAGTGTCCCTGTTACACCAGTGAACATGCCCAAAGTCACAGCTACGGGGTTTCACTCCGTGAGACTCTTGAAAATAACGGCTTTTAAATCAGTCGCTCTCCCCTTACCCACTCTCTGCGCTTAAACACAGCATGCATCTGTCTTCTTTTCACTACAACTCTACATCTCGTTGTAACATTAGATATTTATTACTTTAAAAGTAACAGTGGCAGTAAAACCTTTTGTCATACTGTGATGGTTAAACTTTGCAATCAATCCACAGTTCACCTGCGTGCCGAACTGTGCGGAGGGAGGTATTTTGGGAAAGAAAGAAGTGAGTAGCCATTCCCTTTGAGCCAACTATTAATAACGATTTTAATTTGAAATTTAATTTACAAAGGTAAATTTTTCAATTCAGGGTTATATTTCATGAAAAATTCCACAAAAACAATAATTGTTGTAGTTGTTTCACTACTACGTCACCATTACATTTTTACTGCCGCGCACCCCCTAGAGGCAGCTCCACACTTCACACGACAAAAACAAGATACCAACAAAGACACACACAAACAGAGTGAGCTCTCTGCCCCATGCAGGCGATCACTTCTGCACCATGGGAACAAAGACGGGTAACACTGCTGAAATGACCTCATGGCTGCCTCTATGGAGCCAGACATTAATCCTAAAAACACAGACGGTCACGCTACACCCTACAGCCAACACAACGTCCAGCCTAAAACAAACTTCTGCTGATCCTGTCTGAGAGTTTGCCTCCTACAGTGAATATATCTATAATATGTCTATGTGACAAATGCAGTAAGATCTGCTCTAGAAATAAGGGAATATTTTTTTATTTTTCAGAAAATAAATAAAAATCAAATAGAGACATTATGGGGATCTCAGCTGGTCCTTTGACCAAAGATGATATGAACTACTAGGCCACTGAGGGGTCATGAAATTAGATATACTTCATGGTCCCATAATGACTTTGCTGAGCCCAGAGTTTTCCAAAGAGCCACCATCTGGCAACAATTTCCACTTTTATCATGAAACAATACAAACATACTATAACAAGCTGATTGCCATGATATTAAACCTCTATTTGTACTTCTGCATTACAGGGGGTGACATTTGCAAGCCAGTAGCTTCTCTTTATGTCAAGTGTTTGGTTTACTGATTGTGATGAAGTGACTGCTGCTGTTTCAGTCAGCACATTTCATGAACTTATCTGAAAGCAGATTAAAACGCTCTATATGAAAGTTAAATAAATTGGTATACATCTCATATAACTGGTATAAAAGGACAACATCACTGGATAAATGATCCTGGGTAATGCCATTTCAGAAATGAAATCTTTAGCTATGTGTCATGAATTGCACAGTTCATTGATGTGGATGAAAAAGAAAGTGCTTTTCAATGACAAAATTGGGTACTGTGAGATCCCTTGTATTGACAGCAGTTTTTGCTCCATTGTATAGCATGAACATCTTCCTGACAGGGCAGAAAGCAGATGAGTAATTTAGTCTGACAGGCGTTTGTTTTCAGAAGAAGATTTCAACGGCATTGTAGTCTGACCTATGATTAACTAAAATTAAACATTCAGTCTATACCAACTCAAACCCAAGAGGCAAAAACCCCGCATACTTTGACAATGACGTAGGGAGGGAGGAAAATCGGATTTTTAAAATCCCAAACCTTCTCCCCCCACCAGCAAAGGGGCAAGGACGCCTGCTGGGCGTTTCCAAGTTGGAGCGTAATCCTGCTGAAGGAGAGGTTTCTGCTTGATAAAATTCAGTAGGTGCTCAAGGCCATAACGGCTGCTCATCGGCTTGAGATAGATTCCTCAGGGGCTTAGGAGGCAGCAAAACATACAAGTTCCCACACCAGGGTGATGTTTATTATTATAAAATCAACAAACTTCTCATCTTTCTTTCTGTAACACTGCAGTTTTGAAAATAGTGATTCTGCTTCAGCAGACATTTTGTTCAGATGCTAGTTCTCCGTTTATATGAAAACAGTCTTAAATGTAGCACAGATATGGTTACCATTAGATAAGTGACAGACATGTTACATCATCCAGGTTTAAAATCAAGTAAATGTTCAATTTAAAAACATCTTACAAAGATGAGTTTTCTGTACCTGAATCTCTGTCTCACATCTACTGTACTTGCTGATAGAATATACTGTATATTTACTGCACTGCTATATTGCTATAAACTGCTATTTACAGGAAAAAGCCACATACACTTACTGCTGCAGAGGAGTAGACTATTACAGACCTCTCCAAGCTGTGGCAGTGGCCCACACATTTAAAAAGTTTCATGACCGTTTCAGTTCTGATGACCCATAAAAACTGTGGTAATGTGAGTTAGGTATCAGATTTGTTGAGACACACACCTGTGTGGATGAAATTAAGTTCTTGCTGTGGTCTGATTACACCATTTTACAAAAATGTGACACAGTAATGGCTCAAACTATGTACATACTAGTAGCATTTAAAATTGTAAAATCACTTTGTAAAACTCAGTGTTGTACACAGAAGCACAGGAGATCTAAACTTCAGAAAGAAAAAGGCAAAGAAAAAGCAAATGAATTCCAAATTTGTTGAGCTCATCTGATAAATATTTAAGCAATTCCATTATCTTGACACTAATATAAAGACACACCTAAAACAACAGATAGTGATCACTTCCAGAGGTTTGGAGCCATCATGCCCGAGCCTCCTTTTGTTAAAAACAACACTGGAAAGACAGCTGTTTCGACTTCCCAACAATACAGTCTTCCATCTAGCTCCTCTACCTTACTGTGCCATCATCACCTCCTCCCATCTATTTTGTAAAATAACACCACTTCAAGGGTGAGGTAGGAGGCTCTTACATTTCACCCTTAAGGCTCATGCCCGCTCAGTGAAAAGACAAGGGGTGCGCAAGTCTCAGTCCTTGCTTGAACCTGAAAGATTGTATATAAGAAGTTGACATAGTCACCGTGACGTCACGCATTAGTTTGCGGACCACCTTTTTGAAGCCTTGGGTTTGGAATTTTAGAGGGTGGCTCTAGCTAGCATTTAGGTGTGTACTCACTAATTGAATCTGCCTCCTTTTCTTCCAGATCCCTTTTCCACACTCTCAAAGACCTAACGTACCTCGGTTGCAAACACATCAGCGTGCCCCACCTCTTTCTGTCTCTCTCTCCATGTATGTCTGCTCCGTTTATTTTCTCCATCAGTGGTGGGCAACGTTATATAAAGCCACAGAAAAAACAGAACTGTATATTCTTTACTGCATTCTCCATCTTAAGTATCACTCACTTATTGAATTCACCTCCTTCAGTTCTCTTCCCACTCACAGACCTAAGGTACCTCTGCTGCAAACACGCCAGTGTGCCCTTCTTCTTCTGCTGTTTTTCCATTACCAGAACAAGCTCAACTCGCCTCTACTCTACTCGGTTTGGCTGTCCTCTGTTTTCCACTGCAGATAGTACCCGGAGATAGTACCCTTCAGTGTAGCCGGTCGTCATAGTGACACCACACACAACTGCCGCAATGTAATGTTCAATGCGACACACACACACACACACACACACACACACACACACACACACCTACCTGTCTCTTGATTGAAGTTAAAACGTTTCAACATACTTCACATAAGAATGTGAAGACAGATAAGACGAGGTGATAACTAAAACAAGTACCTGGTAGCAGGTACAAGTACAACTTTTACACAATGGAAAACCAAAAAAAGGGGAGTCGAGTGAGCTGGTACTGTGCAGTGGAAAAGGGGCTTTTTTATGGTGATTCTGAGCTGCGTGTTGAGGAGGCGAGTTGATGATGTATCAAAAGAAAACCAACGTGGTAGCTAACGAGTAACATCTGACTGGTGTGTTCACTGTTGCTTTACCTGGTCCGCTCTCGTAAAATATCCACAGTGTTGCGACTTGTAACGTAATCACTGTGTTTCTCTGATAAATGCTACAGTGTGTCCCTAATCTGGGCGGCCCGCCGAAGTAAAGTGTATGTGTGGGAAACAGTGAATGAACCGTATTTTTCTTTTTACAAGCCAGGTCTTTAACAGTGTCGACCAGCACTGTGTCTCCCTCCATCTTGTTAGAGACTTTGTGATTAGACGGCTGCGTGCAGATGCAGAGGGAGGGGCGGGGCTGCACGGTGAGGGAGAGAGAGGAGCAAACGCTGGCAGGACTTTACGGAAACATTAACTCAGCATCAAACTATATCGGTATAAACGGTTTTGTCTAATTTCATATCTCTTTTGAAATTATATCGGTATACCTTATATACCGCCCAGCCCAATCTCAAATATTGTTCACAAATCTGTGTTAGTGAGCAATTCTCCTTTGCCGAGATAATCCATCCACCTCACAGGTGTGGCATATCAAGATTTTTATTCCCTACTGCTGTTATTATGGATCAAGTTAAAATCAGAGAGAGCCGGAAAATCTGTCCGTTAGCAAGAAACCCTTTTTACATCATTTAATGTCATTTCCATTCAGTCACGTGAGGCTGATAATTGAGATTTGGGTTTGATATGAGTTACCCTTTATATTTTGCCTAAATCATTTCCAAAACCATATCCAAAACCGATGCAAACAATTAATAAATAATATAAACACTGAGCAGGACACAGTAGGCAGTATTAATACAGAATGCAGGTTGCTATTCATGTGCAGGTGTTTGTTTAACAGGTGACAGCTACAGAGAGAAAACATGCTGTTCGGGCACCAATAAGTGTGCGCCTTTTTTAGTATTATCAAAGTGCACATGTGCACACACAAACTCCATCAAAAGTCTACAGCTGTTAAAGCCGACTAACAGCTGAGCCAGCTGTGAACACTTCACATGATTCTTTTGAGGAAAGGATTTCTCATTTCTACAAAAACATATTTCCTCGTTTCTTCTCCCTTTGCATGGTTTCCTATGGATGGACTAAGATGCAAGCAAAAGCAAGTGAGGGAAACATGGATGCAATTGTGAGACTTGTATCCAAGGTGTGATCAGGAGCACAAAGAAGCAGGAAAATATGCAGACATACAGCAGTACAAATGAAAGAGAGTTCTGAATCATGAGTCCTGAAACTATACAAGTGGATGTTAAAAGCCTTGAGAGGTCATGATGCAACTTATCAAGGCAGAGAGAATGACAAGTCTGACGTAAATCTTTTGATATTAGTGTGAGTGCCTCATATCCCCTGGGCAGCAAAATTAATTTTTGATCCAGGTTTAATAAACAGCTCTGCTGCCATTAAAGCTGTGAGTCACATATACTGCTTAAAGCTGTAATATAATTAACGGTCGAGCACATGGCTGTCTATATTGGAGAGGCTGCAAATACCTGAATGGATGCTTACCCCTTTCATTACATTTTGCTGTGTCTTTGCCTGAGGGAAGCCTCTCAATAGGTAAGTGTTCAACCTGTCACCCAATGAAGCCCTTCAAAACCAAACGACTTATGCCAGGTGAACGCAGAATACAAAACAATTGACTATGTGAGATAAAAAGCATTTTGGTAAAATACACTGACACAGTATAAAACACAAAGGCAATTTACCTCCTTTAACTTATCTTAACAGCAAACTAAACACACCAAACTAACTGTCCTTCACCAGGATGATCTCGTTTCAGATATCGATAGATGAGAGATATATATACTTTATTTATCCCAGGGAAATTCAATCCCTCCCTGTTGAAGAATTTCAGAGGCAGTGTTTACAATAATGCTAATCCTTCCTGGAGGTATGCAACAAAAGAAATGAACAATAAAATCTCATGTTACGGAAATAATGACTCGTGATTATTTTCCCACAACAGCTACTGACGGTGAACAAATGAAAGGAAAAACCTGAAGCAAAGAGTGAGAAACATATCAAATGCAGATGCTTCCGTGCAGCTGGGCTTTGGTCACTTTGATAATGATGTGTATAAAATGTTGTTTCACACCTATGAAAGATTTTGGACCAACATATAAGATAATGCTCTCCACCACCATATACTTAAGACCAAATGATTTACAAAAGTATGACAACTGACTCCATACTAAGCCATTTCTTGTTGGTTTTCCCTTTAATGCACACTCATAATGTAAAGGTTGAAATATGAGTAAGCTGGAACCATGGAAACAGCATCCTTTCATTATAAAGTTACTGTGACTATGCTCAGATACAAAGCAAGCCATAATCGCTGTAAAATAGGTGGATTATTAGTTGCATTACTCAGTGGAATTTTTGATGTAATCACCTAAATCCAATTCTTTCACTCTCTTTTAGTGCTTCCATTTTAGTGAAATTTAAGCAAGGCAGCACTCTATCTCTAACATAAAGCATTTACTGGAGCATAATATATTAATGAACCTAACTGTAGATATAATTCCCCAAAATCAGAATCTTAGTAAACATGTAAACAGTCAAAATGCAGCTTGTACATGGCACCATAGAGTATAATATTTTGCTTTATTTTACCAACAAGAACCACAAAGTACCATTTAATTTATGACAAATTACTGTTCATAGCAGCCTAAATATGAGGACAAATAAGCCAGATTGGGTGTTTTTATTGAGTGTGATTTCAGTTCATAGGATTTGCAACAAACTGAAATCACACTGCTGCACAAGCCAAAGATATCCTGGTGGTGAGACTCAGACCTCACTTAATCTTCCATTGTTCTGCCAAACACTCTTTCTGTGCTTCAAGCAGCACTTTGAAGGGTTTCTTGCATTTGGTGTGAAACACTCTCTACAACATTAAAGCTACCATACAAACATCAGCTTAGAGCAAAGTTTTTCTCCAATATTTGCACAAAGACAGCCACGTTACCACAACATAGCATCAAAGATCAGGGATAACTAACACTGTTAGGTGATGTGGAGAGGCCTCTTCACCCATCAAGAAGCACAAAAAGAAATTATTTTTATCAGAACAATGCCTTTCTCTGACTGTGAATGCGTTTGAAAATGTAGTCAGTGATCAGACATCTTTGTCAATAGCTGGAATAAATTTGTCTTTTTGTATCACAGGGAGTGCTGCACACATTCCAACATGTCTTTGATGGGATGGTTAACCCAAAAGGCGGCGAACCATATTGGGTGTGGCACTGAATGACTTTCATTTGAGCACACTTTACTTGTAATCACACCCACACACAGACAGACATGCACACACATGTTACTCACAATTGTAGTGAGTAACCCACTGCCCTCCCTCAGAGCCCCAACCATAACCGTTTCCATCACATTCCCAACATTTATACCAAGACTACACAAGCACCAACATTACTCAAATGTATTGTTGGATGATCACAGCTATAACAAATTGATACATAACAATATGGAGCTGATCAATTAATCAAAAACATTTTTCCTTCTGGTAGAATTCAGGCTGTGCACTAGATGCGTACCGTGCCGGAGTCCAGCCTAACCATGCCCGGGCCCGCTTGAAGAGGAGAGTGTGAATGCATGTGCAAAACCCAAAGAAAACTCGTAAAAATGTTGTTTCATATTCAATATACTGTAGTTTCTCCAGCAGAGTGTGTTGTTAACAATGCTTTGCAGCTTATGAGAAGATAATCCATCACCGCTAAACCGACAATAGTTCAAAGTGTGTTATCCTGAACATCCACTGGGCACTGCTGGGTCACGGATGCCAGAGCCAATCACAACCAGTCTTTCCAATCTGCCTCAGAAAGACCTCATTTCATGTAGGCTGCAGAATAGATGAGTCCCAAGTACAATGTCTGAGATAATAGTGTGAATCAGCTCACCTGTCCGACAAAGTGGTATTAGTGCATTTTGGCCATCCACACAAAACACAGCGGAGCTCCCCAACTGACACGACAGATGATCACTGTGACAACAAGTTGTGACTGCGCGAGGCAGCTCAGACTAATCTCAAATCTAACCAGGAAACCCAGTTTATTTTATTTTCATCCCTAAGCTGTTCAGTCTCCTCCTGTCTCTGCAGATACAGCTCAGACAAACCATCAGGTTTTGCTGAGGCTGAAACATTTTCCACAAATCTGGGTTTGTGGTCTACTAAGGTGTTTGGAGAATGTAAGTCTGACCAGTTCAGCCATTTTCTCTTTATCTTGCTGAGGAAAATTCTTATCTAGATATTTTCCTTTGCTTTTTTTATGCTTATCATAGGCCAACGACAGAATAATTATATTTTTTGAATTTCTTGCTAAAACCTTTGACAAAATGTGTCAAAAACTAATAATGGTCAAACATGAAAGCTTAAGGAATATTCTAGGCCTAATGCTCGGCGATTAATCAATAACTCCATTAATCAAGCAACAATTAATCAGCAACTATTTTATAAAGTGATTTAAGGGAAGACATTTTTTTAATTTCTCCAGGTTCCAAAATATCTCTTTGTTTGTTGGACAAAACAAAACACTTGAAGATGTCACTTTGGTCTGTTCGGCCATTTTAACTATTTTTACATCAAACAATTAATTGACTTCACAAGAAAATAATCAACAGATTAATCAATAATTTAAAAAAATCATTAGTTATTGGGAGTGTATGACAATTATACATGACAATGCTAGTCACGAGAAGCTTTGCAATTAATCACTCTTAACAGAAAAATTGTACACAAGAGATTACCATAAACTCAACCCAAACTAAAGACCTTACCCTGCCTTTAATCTACAGCTGGTTTTGAGGGAGTGCCTTGGCATTTTATATCCTGGTCACAAAGTTTTCAGTTTTCTTTTCCAGCTACCTTAAATAGTTTGGAATGCTAACAGGTAGCATTCCCAGGCTGAAATAAGTTCTTGCCAATACCTGATAGGCAAACCTGATTTTAGAACAATGGCAGAAAACAATGCAATTCAACAAGTATCACAGCAAGACAATGTCAAGTGGAGTGTGAAAATGAAGCGTATGGCTTGTGTCTGGAAATTCAGTTTAGCAAAAGAGTAAATCCATAAATTCTTACTTTAGATAAGTTAAATAATAAATTTAGACTGTGCAGGGACTGGAAGAAGATACATTGTCCTCAAATGATCTGTTTTCTCTGGCCAGTTACTGTTGTTTGCATATTAAAAGCAAGTGTCCTTTGAATTCCCCCTTGCCTCACCTACTGGGAAAAAAGTATTTTTCTTAATTATTAGTCACCCCTCCAGGAAAGAGTGAGTCAGTTCAGCTCCCAGGCATTGTGAACCAATGAGGGAAGAACGCTTCCGAAACATTTGCAGTAAGACTCACTGCTGTCAATGTAATGCCATGTTGACTGATTTTCTTAATTTATGTTCCATGAACATCAAAAGATTTCAGGACGTAGCTGGAACAGGTAGTGATGATCCTATGATACTATGCCTTTGTCTTTAGCAAGACACGCATCAGAACTGTCTTTAAAAACATTTAAATCGACACAGACCTATAGTGATGGCTGTAAGGGCACCGCTATCTATCTGTTTTTCCTTTGGTATTTGTCTGCAAAGAGGAATGCAATTGGAATGTTATAAAATCATCATTGAGACCTCTATGTCTTGTGGGTTTCCTAGGTGCAAAAAAATGCCTGCTTGAATTTGAAAATGGGTGTCTCTGCTTCCGGCTGAAGGAGTGAGACAACTATCAATGAGGATACAATACCATTTCATTCCTGAAAGGCTCCCCCCCTCCCTCCCGTTAAAATGGGGCAGATAGTTTACCACACACAGCTCCTCTGGCTTTGTGCCTTTCTCATGGTAATTGCTGGGAGCTGAAAACAGAGTGCGGTGCCAAACACCCACTGCACGTTGAACTGGGCAGAATTGTAATGACTGTCCATTAAGCTCAGAGGGCCATTGCTAGATTGTGAAGAATTAATTCAACATTAAGGCCTATGATGGACTTAACATAGCAGAAAAGCATAGACCTGATGAATTCATATACTGTATGTCTAATTATACTGTGTTATTCATTCAATACTCTTGGCTGCAACACAACCTGTTCACAAAGTCACTGTAACATTCCTGGAGGTCCATGGTGCCACGGAGCCTCTGCGACAAAGTGCAAAAAAGATAGACTGTCTATAGACATTTGAGGTTTTAATATAATATTTTAATACAAGCATCCTATATCTTATTGCAGGATTATTGCATTTCTATTATGTAAGGATATACACTTAGTTGCCAGTTTATCAAGAACACCGAGCTAAAACCAGTGAAGCTTAACAACAATCCTGCAAAATATGACCTCTATGTAGGTTATAATGTTTTTGCTGAAAGGAGACCTGTTGATTCAACATTTCTGAGGCTGCAGTTTACATTTTACAGGCAAAACAAATAATTCCAGAAAATAGTTTGATGAATACTCCATGAAAATAATCCTTTATTGCAGCCCTAGTTTGTGGTGATGTGGTGTTATACGGAGAAAAGCTTCATTTAATCTGCCCTTATTGATATAAATGGGGTGGACAAAATATTTGAAACACCCCTCAGTACAACATATTATTCAACAGCACCACAAACTACATCCTTAAAATGATAATAAAGTTGATTAAACACCTTTTCTAAAGATGTTTACATTACATAACCACTTACTGTCTTATTAGACTGTATTAGTTTTAGGCTACCTAGTTTTAGGCTACCTAGTTGTACCTAATAAACGAGTAAGTTGGGCTAAGCCTTCATCCTACCAAACATCTTATATCTGTTGGTGAGATGATGCTTCAATAAAAGTCACAGTTTGAAAACCCAGATTCTTGGGGTCGTGAGGTTGTATTTCCAGTCACACAAGAGACCATGGCAGTCCCCGGTAATAACAACCAGGACGCATTTTGGTGCACAGATTCACGGAGATTTCTTTCTGACCTTTGTGAACAACAACAACACAGTCAGCTGCCATAGATTTAGGCCAGAACAATAAAAAAAAGTGAACCTGACTGCACGCAGTATAACAATCGGCCACATCCACCCCTCGAGCAAAGGTGCAGGTGCTTAAACTTGCTGGCGGTGTATTTTCCAACCACACAACAGCCGCCGTGGGAACATGACCGAGGTTAACGTGGTTGTTGAGGACAGGTCAGGGATACAAACAATAACCCCCCGCTCTTAAAACACAACGTCTACCATAAGGTGGTGGAGGTCGATTAACACAAAGCTAATTCAATGGTAAGAGACAAAGAATCTTAGCAAAACTTAGTCAATAGAGGAAAAAACAACTTACTGTGATTGTAACTTCGTGCTTTTTCAACCGATACTTGAGGCTCTTCATCTTGTATCATGTGTTGGATTCTGGATTCTGGTGTTAAAAGCTTCCGTTGGTGAGTAAGTTCATAGATAGTACAATAAACTTTCCAGAAAGTTCAGACGAAGTCAGTTTTATCTGTCTCCTTCTCCTTAGACAGCGAGTTTCACCTGACGCCTAACCGCAAACTATGCTCGCACTTTGATTGACAAGGGGTGGAACCAATCAAATTGAACCATGCGTGGTCCTGTTTACTTTTGATCCAATCGGCGACGTCTGAAGGCGGGACTTCCTTGCAAAGTGCAGTTTTAGACATCCTTGGATGGCGCTGGTGAAACCTGGCATGACGTCAGACTTACCTGAAGCCGAAACACCTGTAGAGAGTGCTTATGAATGTATAAACAAGCTGGAATAAAAACTCTCCTTATCTGTTATTTACAGTAACTTATTTTAATAACTACACAAACTGTCTGTTGCCTAGTTAGCTGTCTGTTAGGTGTCAGGGAACACCTATCTTAACCTTACACTTTCTAGGCCAGCCCAAATTTCAGGCGGAATATTCCTACCTTTAACACCACCATTTAGATCTATCTGATGGCTGTTGTTATTACTTTACACACAAAACGTATAAACTCATAAAACATGGTGTGATTTACTGCAAACCGGGCAAGACCATATAAAAGAGTTAGACCAAGCACTACTTTGACCACATTCTGCAAGTAGTACTAGGCTAGTAGTAGTTTTTATGTGTTTGCACATATAAGTGCCCAGACCACACAGACTAATAAGTCACCAAAAACAGAGTTGCAGGGACAAAACTATACATTGTTTGTTGGAAAATAATGTAAGTCTTTATACTAACATTTCATTGCAAACAAAGACTGCAGTTTCAATACTGATCTCAGTGCTATACCTGCCAACACATTCCCTAAGAGTGAGATCCTCATACAATATAAAGTCTAAATATTTATATTTGTCAGTATATAGGCTATGACAGCACTGTTGAATTCACATTAACTGTCATAATATACAGGATATTTATAGTAGCTATATAAATATTTCAACAATTTGATTAGGAACAACATACTTTAATTATTATTTACTATAACAGAAAATAGACATTTAAGAATGTGTTTTCACACTGACCTATTGCTGCTTTTACCTCAGTGAAGCAGCTGAAGTATTGATTTACCATTTCTGCCTGGATTAGACAAGTAGAATGGAATATACAACCTCCAATAAACCAGTCATTACTATCTGCATTTATTATCTAATATAAACAATCATGTCTATCTGCATCTAAATATAAATACAAGTGATTAAACCTATTTACTTAACTATACAAACAGTGTTGTAAGTTATACTTGGAATAAAAATATGTGTCACCTGAAATATCTCAAATTTAGCTATATACTTTCTAGAACAAACACAGACTACCTACTATCTCCAATTATTATGGTGGATAAAAAATAACCATCTGTGAGAAAAATGCTTGAAATGTAGATAAGAAATTATGAGACTTATACTGTGCTGTTCACTCTCACTTTACAGTGTGCCAACCTGCCCTCCATTCAGGACTTATACATTTCCAGAGTCAGGAAACGGGCAGCAAACATCACTGCAGATCCATCTCACCCCGGACACAACCTGTTCCAGCTCCTCCCCTCCGGTAGGCGCTACAGAGCACTGTTCGCCAAAACCAACAGACTCAGGAACAGTTTCTTCCCACAAGCCATCACTCTGATGAACAGTTGATTTCTGACTCACAGTGTCAGGAATAATTCCTGTACAATAACCCAGTAACTCTGCCTCTAATCAGCACTGTTTACTGGTTTCCACTTATTATTTTTTATTCACCATTCACCATTCACACTTTATTTCAGTGCTGCTCATACTATGTTTATACTATGTCATATTGTATATACTGTATACCAATACACCTACGTCAGGTCATAAGGTCATACTTTAACATGTACATAATGAGAATAGTTTACTCTTGCATCCTTTGCACTCTGATTACTGCAATATTTGTCAATATGTCTATATTGTTTTTTCATACTGTGTGTAATATTTTATTATTTATTATTGTATAAGTAAGCACATCGTGAGCAATGTACAATCCTGAGTCAAATTCCTCGTATGTGTACACATACCTGGCAATAAAACTGATTCTGATTCTGATTCCGATATGTCGTTATATAAACCATCCAGCTGACTTACACCAGTACAGGACACTTTTACACAGTTTTGTCTGTGATTGGTCCTAGAAACGTATTTTCCTGCCATTTTACACAATATAAAATAATAGGACTGGAAGATAAACAGATATTACACATGATTATATAGGTTACAAAAGTATTTACTGTCTACGCCTGAACTAGAACCAGTAAATAAATGTTACATCATCCGTTGATGTAAGTTGCTCTTTAAAATAGTATTTATACCAAAGACAATTTAGACTTCAGGTTTTATATAAATAAAAATATCTAAGTTTGGTTAAGGCTTATTTATTTCCTTTGGTACACAAGCCGGAATAATTAGCAGAGACATTCAAATGAGCAAAACAGTTCCTAACAAGGTAGAGTTAAGAAGTACAATCATTGGTAGTACAATATTGATTACTGTTGGTTGGACAAAACAAGCATTGTGAGTACATGTCACTTTGGATTATGATAACTTGTAATGGGCATTTCTCACTATTTTCCTCTTATTTACAAACCAACCAATCAATTAATTGAGAAAATAATCAGGATATTAATCCTTAACTAAAATAATTATTAGTTGCAGTCCTATACAAATAGTTTTAAAAAATAGCGCCACCTCAACCAACAAGTAATATCCTTTTACATTAATACATGAGTAATAATAATTACATATTATTACAGTGTGGTAGGCTTTTAGTACTTTTATGCTGCTTAAGTAATTGATCTGAGTACTTCCTCCACCACTGGCTATGTTCATATAAATAAATTAGTGTCAACTAGGGCCTACATTGCCATCATTTGAAATACAAATCAACAGATATGGGTAAAACAGGTGGATATTGAGTTTTTGGGAGAATCGATCCAAAGGAGGGGGAAATGCTGCCTCCTTGTGGTCTTTAATCATCTCGCGTTTGCTAGGGCTCTCTCCTCACTCACAGGTTTACTTAAACAGCCAGTCAATCAATCAACCAATAGATAATAGGAGGGTTACTGCAACATGCAGTGGAGGGGCTGTTTTTTGGTTTCCAGCTGCCCTCCGTCCTCTACCGTCGTTTATTGCATGGCATAATTTACTTTGAGGAAATATTTACTTAGCTAAATGCTACATACTGTGAAATGTGTCTCTGTCTGACAACTGTGTAGCAGCGTCACCATGGAGGCATCGCTGCCGTGCTGTGATGTTTGTCTCGGCGGAGGCGCAAAAAAACACATTACCGATAATTTGGGACTGTAAAAAAAGTGATGATACAGCCAGAGGAGACTATGGAGGGCTGGTGGCGTAGGAATATTCAGATCCTTTATTTAAATCTAAGTACTAATACCCAGTGGTGGACAGCTCTAAGTACATTCGCAATTAGCCCCATAATAGGCGACTTTTGTACTTTAGGCTACTTAAGTAAAAAGTAAGTACAAGCTCCCAGTATGTCTTCCACCACTGCTATCACACCGTAAAACCACTCTGTTACAAGTAAATATCCTGAAAATTAAACTTGAAAACCACTTGAAAATTACTAAAGTAAGCATGTTAAAAGTAAAAGTAATCAATACAGAAAATGGCCTCTGACTGTTATACTATATGTATTATATCATTAGATTAGTAATACTCATGTATTATGTAAAAGCAAAACTTTACCGTTGTAGTTAGTTGAGGTGCAACTAATGATTAATTATTATGGATTAATGTTCATATGGATTAATTTAATCTGAATGCCCTCACAATTAATTAGAGCCCAAAGACACAGAGATGTCTTTTATCTAACCAAATAGTTAAAATTAAGAATGATTAAATATAAATTAGAATTGTTACAATAATTTAACATAAATAATAAAGTAAAACAATTTGCATTAAAAGTTACTTATTAGTGGCTAATTGTTTCAGCTCTACTTTATATTCTGTTGGATATTTTCAGATGTTTTGTTAGCAAAAATCTATAAGTAAGTAGGAACTAAAGATGTCAAATAACTGTAGTGGAGTAAAATTACAATATTTCCTCTGAATGTACAAACAGAAAGTGGCATGAAAAGAAAAGACATCAAATTGTACTCAAGTACAGTACTGAGTAAATGTACTAGTTAAATTCCACCACATATCAAATATTAGTCAATGAAAACAACATGGTACAGTGTAGATTTCCCACAGATTGGATATTTCCAGTTGATATGTTTTCATGCCATGATCTTTCAGCATTACGTCCTTAACTCATATTTCAATCCACACTGTAACAATTACTGAATGACAGGGAGTATTTTCTATATTATATAAACAGAGTGTCAATGTATAGTTAACATGTTTGAGGCATAAATATTCAAATGGATCCACGTCTGTTGCAGTGTTTGTTTTTTCTAAGTTGAACCGAGCTGTTGCCCAAAGGCTGACGGGGGACTGATTTAGTGCATCGTCTCGATCCTGGTGTAGTCGTTCTGGATTGTTATTTTGATCTTGTTGCCTGTGTTTCTATGTCCTGATCCTCGTTTTAGTCTGTTTCCCTGTTTTGTTTGGAGTTAGTCTGTCTGTATTGTATTTAGTCTGCTTGTTTGTTCTGTGCTATGAGTGTTGTTTCAGTCTGTTTCCTGTCTTGTTGGTTTTGGTCTGTGCTTGTAATCAGTTTT
>NW_024044533.1:0-28484 GCF_014851395.1 Micropterus salmoides | reverse complement strand
TATGAAAAAAGCAAAAGCACAGAAAAAACACATTTGTCTGGCAGTTTTGTTTTGTTTTTTTGCTAAACCTTTGATCATCAAGAACCCCTTTTCTTTTTCTGGCCTGGATGTAACATATTTACACCTTAACATACACATACTAGGCCAATGAAGCCAATTCTGATTTAGCAATGATTGCACACATTTTAACTAAAGATCCTCCATGATTAAGAAACTAGTTGATTAACAAGTAGGGTAGTACCTTATTACATTCAATTCAACTGTCATTAGCCTCAATTAAAGACAACTACAAGAACTGCATAAACTGATATTTAAAAATGCCCATTAATGAGTAATCCTTGACATAACAATGCTTACATCTATAATTATTTATTATCTATTTGGCTTATCTATCGGTCTCCCGTATATGTAGGTCTACAGTGCACTACCTGTTACATCCTACTTAACTATCTTCCTTACGTCCTCCTAAGTAACCTTAGCTCACACCGACTCCAGTACAATACATGTTTGTCTGTTTTCTTTGCCTGCTGAGATGATTTGTGGTATCTTGAGCTGTAATGAAGCCGTGATGTTTTTCTGAAAAGCCACTGAGATAAGATCCTGTCCCCATCGGGAAGGAGCCACCGAACTAGCATCAATAATTCATATCTTGGCCATTATGAGATATGAATTATGAGCCTGGGAATGCCTGATCTGGTAGCAGAGGACGGGAGAAAGATAACGATTTGGTTAACACTTTTCATCTGAGCAGCTGCTCTCCGGAAATTTCACGAAATGAGTGTTCGAAGGCAAATATGGGAGAAAGCAGTTGTTTGGATTCAACCAAAGTTACACTGTTGAACACTAAGTGCCTTGCTTGAGGGAATCTTAACACTTGCTGGGGGATAAGACAGCATAAATGAGTATACTTCGCCAGCTGAAATTTTACTAGCTGTGATCAATCAGTCACCCGGCATTTACAGCTTCTCGGACTACTCGGCAACTGCTGCACAACACAGAACATCTGTCCCACCTTCGCTTGACATGGCTAAATTTGGCTAAATTTGATTATGTAATGACTGCGAAGGTGAAAGGGGCATATTTTCCATGCAAAACCCAGCAGGGGAACAATCTGAGCCAATGTTTCCTCTAGGCAATTTGCATCATTGTCGAACTGTTTAGGGAAACTACATCAAAAAAAAGTATCCCAAGGGTCAAATAAGGCTACATGGGTATTGGTAATTGTGCCAATTTTCCCCAAACAAGACTATGAGGCTGCATGTCTGCAGCCGGCTCTGTGAGGCTGTACTCAGGCAGAGTGGTGGCAGATAACAAGTACATGAGGCTAAGGGAAATGCCATTAGGTCTGCAGGTCATTAACCAAGTATTGGACAAAATATTGTATAAACTTATTAACTTGGGACCTGATGACGGCACTAGAGCAATATTAAGGGATAACGATTCATCCTGTGGGGAACATGGATATTTGTACCAGGTTTCATAGCAATCCATCCAACATTTCACTTATCAGTCATTAGCATGCATTAGATTAGATCCAACTTTATTGTCATTATGAGGAGTACGGGTACAGAGCTAAGATAGTATCTAACCAGAAATGCAGGAATATAGTGTTTTATACAGAGTGCAGGAAGTAAGTACTACAGTGTAAGTTATGCTATATCTTAATATGTACAGTGGAGTTACAATACAAATATTATACAGTAGGCTATATGTGAAATTATAAACTGTATAGAGGAGAAGTGGACAGAGTTAGAGAGAGAGTGCAAATGTAAGGTGGTATACAGTATGAACAGCATCTATGCATTTGGTTAAGTATGCAGAGTATACACAGTTAGTTATATCTACAGTTGGGAACCATCAATCATATGTTGAGACATTTCATTGTATACTTCATCCTCTGGGGTCCACACAATTCATCGAATAGCAGACATTTCAACCTAGACCAAAGTGGTGGACCGACAACCAACTGACATCTCCATCGATGCCACCGCTAAAGATCAACAGATGAAACCTGGTTTTAGACTGAGCGTTTACAACAAATAACATAAAAACTTTTATGAGCATATTAGGCTGAAGTTGGTAGTGGTGAGAAGCAAAATTTCAAATACTTTAAAGTCAACACACAAACGCAACATCAACCCACAATGAGAGACTTTCTCCGCATGGATCTCAACAACACAACCCTCTGGTCAAAATGAAATCCCCCTTTAGGTGCCCACCGCTCAGACAAAGCTATTGAAATTTGCAAGAGCGCCTCTGGCTCCAAAAGCTGCTCCACTACAGCCAGTCCTCAGCGGAGCTGATACCAGGGCCAGAGAAACAGGCATCCTGGGCGGGCTCGGCTCCAAAACACTGGGCGTACGGCCTGTACTGGAGCCTCTGTGCCCACTCACTGGTTTACTGCCATGTCAGTGAGAAGAAAGGAGGGGGAGGAGGAAGGGAGCGGATTAAAAAGGGGGAATGCATGGGGAGAGGATGGAGATGAAGAAAGGGATGAAGCTGCTTAATAGAGAATACATACTAGGGTGAAATCAGTGCTGTGGAAATGAAAAGCAAACATGTAAAACAAAAACGCACACACCAATAATTAGCTACTGGGCGAGCTGTGTGGAGGTTGCTGACAGTGTAGAACATGAGGACACCACACCAGTGAAAACACACCGTGGACACACACAGTCAGTAACAACAGTAATAGCTGTGGAGGGGACACTTGACATGTCTTTGTACACCCTCACACACCATGACAGCCACACACAGGAGTGTTTTATGTGTTTAAGTCCAGAGTCCAGTTTGTTAGGTCATTTTATACCTGCAAAACAGGGTGTTTTCAGGTATGTACCCTGCCAGGCCTTTGTCATCATATCTGGACCCAATTCACCCAGACTTGTTGGGTTTTGAAGCACCAGCTGACTAGTCTCCCCCACCTTATGCACAGCAGCTTATAGTTCATGTAGCCTACTACCTGCACCAGACCCCTGGCTTAGCCTACCTGGATTGCCGCAGTCCGCGCACGTTTCGTTGCCCGGTCTCGCCAGCACGTCTTGCAGGAGCCGGTTGTTCCCCTCCGGTTCCAGCGCCATGGTGAGTTTATCCGTCCAGCCTCACCGCGGTGGGAAGAATCCTGCCCAAGAACATCCGACAGACAGACAGCCCGATCACCTGTCACCTCCGATCTGAAGTGGAGAAGAAAGACTGGAGAGGGAGAAGACCGGACGATCTGAGCCGATTGCAAGGGAAACCTCTCTCTCTCTCTGTCTCTCTGTTTCTCTCTCTCTCCCTCACTGCTTCCTCTATTACCGAGTCTCACTGACTGCATAATAATCAAGCCTATATGTTACCATCACCACCTCTCCTCTGCCTGCCTGCCTCCCTGTCTGTCTCCTCGCCCCTCTATTCAATCTTATATGTTATGAAAGTGAGACATCCAGTGGTGGACAACCAGAACACATTTAATTGCGACTCCTAAAACTGTACCACTCTTAGAAAAGTCCGCCATTCCATCTAATAACAATACTCACACTTAACATAATTAAAATCCACATGCAGGAACCGTGCTAAAACTAGTAGTGTTCATTTGAAGGCCATAGCCCCGTCGGTGCAATTAAACGTGCTTTAGGTCACTCTAATAATAAAACAACGTATATAAAAACAAGACATGTAGCCTATATGAAAGGAATAAGATTTAATCTTAGTGCAATAAAATAACATTTTTACAGTATTTTTGTCTTGTATCAATAGCTTTATCTTATTAAAAACCTTTATTTGTGGTAGGCCTATTCCCCTATTGATAGGGCTGCAATTCACAAGCATTTTTTAATAACATGACATTATTATTATTTATATATTTATACTGTGTAATATAAGTTTATAGGAATTACAGGCCGTTTTCCATGTTGTGTCATACCTTGCGTTTTTAGCAGGTTTAGGTGTTTTTTCTCATCAGACTGTGCGATTAAAACGTTATTAGTATATATTTTAAAAAATCGATTTAACTGTTATGACTCATTTCTGATGGCGGTACAATACTTTCTATGTTAAAAAAACCCCCAACAATAACAAAAACTTAAACGAAAATGCGATCGATCATCAATGCGATTCAATAGACTACTAATGTCTGTCTGCTGAGACGGCGCTGAAAAATACGTCATATCTACGCGACAGGGTCGCGTACGGCGGCTGTTGTTGTCGCTTTCGCATTTTATGGAAAAAGTCCCACAGCTTTTAGAAACAGGCTGTTTAACCCCAGACAAACATGTCCAGCTATGAACTTCGGGTCGAAGAGTTTTACGCCCCGGCCTCCTGAAAAAGGCTCCTTCCCTCTGGACCACTTCGGTAAGAGAAGACAAGTCACTGAACTCACGCCATTTCTCCTGCATTTCAGCAACATCTATATGTTTGTAGTTATTTATTTATTTTTAGTTATAAGTGCATTTAAGCAGAGGCAGGCACTGCAGTCTGCGGTCTCTGGACACACCCAGCTGGTCTTAAACTCTTAAATCAGACCCTCTCGTCTTTCTGCAGCTTTCTAAATTAGTCATTTTTGTTAATTTAATCTAGAGATGATGGCTAATTTAGAGAATTGTTTTCTTGATAGTTAAATTACTTTGGATTGGTGTGATTTTGTACTTTGTTTACGTTTTCATTCAAAACCATGTCTTTAGAGGTTTCTTTTGTTGTAGAGAGTGAGCAGGGAGACATACCTGGACACATGCATAATATTGTTTTCATCCAGATGGTCAGACGATTGTTGGAGGATTCTGGGAAAACACTTCAGAACAGCAGGAAGTGTTATTTAATGCCCTCCCCAAGGGTTTTCTAAGATTGATGGTTATTAAATTTTTAGCAGAACTGGTGCTCAGCTCTGTGACTTGAATGTAATAATAATACACAAGAGACAGAGAGTCTGGCTAAGCTGACGCATGCTACCGTTTCCCAATTTAACAATCTGTGTGAAACCACGCACAGTCCAATAAACTTTGAATTACATCTCCCAGTGGACTCACAGCCCTGCTCCTGTTAACAGTTCGTCTTTATTACATTAAGGAAAGAACACTTTTATGTGCCCAAATTGGCTCAAACTGACACGTTGAAGAAATAGCTTGAGTCTTGTGACATCCATCCATCGTCAACCGCTCATCCTGCGTACAGGGTCGCGGGGGGCTGGAGCCAATCCCAGTTTACAGTGGGCGAAAGGCGGGGTACACCCTGGACAGGTGGCCAGTCTATCGCAGGAAGCTGTGACATATCTGAGCATTAACCTCCATGGCTGGACCTTCATGTATCTTATTTATATTTCAGGAGAGTGTAAAGCCTTCAAGGAGACGTTTATGAAATGCCTGAGAGACAACAGCTTCGACAACTCCAAGTGCCGACTGCAGTCCAAAGGCTACCTGGAGTGCCGCATGGACCAGTAAGAAACCTAATTTAAATAATACAGCCTGCGTTTCTCATGATCATTACATCTGGTCACATTTTTCATCAGACCTGAATCGTTTTCCTTCGTTACCTTGTGTATTTCCAGTCAGCTGATGGCCAAGGAGCCTCTGGAGAAACTGGGATTCAAGGACCTGATGGATCCTCCCCGGCCAGGCAGACAGAGACACTAAACCCTGACAACGCAAGTCCTACAAAAGCATGTTGAGGACAAAGGCCTCTGTGAGTGTGACGGAGAGAAGACGGGCCTCAAGGACTTTGAGAATGTGGGCCTTGAGATTGAGGACATTGTGGTTTGCATTGTGGCCTCAGTTTGAGGTTAAGGAGTACAAAATAATTTTATCAACCCTTTGTGTACATAACATAAAATGAATAATATATGGAAATGTTGTTTTGGCAATAAATCTTTTGTATTTAAATTAAACCGTGTGTGCTGATTGACATTAGATTGATTTATTTTCTCAGCTGCTGGAAGCTCAACACTAAACAGGCATTTCTTATTTTAATTTGAAGGTGAGTGGATGCAGTAAAACTCTAGCTCCTGACCTGTCAGTAACACTAAACACTAGATAACTGTGACTCAATTGTGTTGCAAAGCAGTTGATCGTCTAATGGCGACATCTGCTGGCCGATTATTGCTATTGAGTTACTTACTTTATTAAAAACACTTCAATGAAAATAACATTTCCTTCATGTTCTAATCCTGTGTCCCAGTGTTAATTATCTCTTCATACAAGTGTGTCAAAGAAATAGTGATTTTAGTATTTTTATATCAAAATTCATCTCTTGCTGTAAAACATTGCAATATTTTTGATGACTCATCTTGAACTCAGGCGGACATAAATGTATCCAATCAAATGTAATTTGGTGTGACTAATATACCTACCTACCACAGTAAACCCCAGTAGTGTTCATAGTTATTAATGAACGTGTGCATATCTCACTTGGTAGAAATACATTTTTCTAGACATTAAGGCTTCATTTGGTAGGATGGCCTGCTCTGGCCACCGTATCTGTACACCTTTATACATAAGGAAATTCTTGGTCTATGTGTGCTTATCACGCAGAGAAGTGCGGGGCAATACTCATTGCGTTCTCAGGACTTCTTTATGCTTTCTGTTCCAAAGACCCGCATGTAAATTGGAAAAAGGACATTTGTGTATTCTGCAGACTTTGCGTGAAATACGTTGCAAAAGGACTTGAATCTCAATTAATTAATCTTTTTAAATGCTTTTAAATCCAAAATGAAAGAATTAGAGGTAGGTTCCTTAATTTGTTAATTGTGAAGCTGTCTCAAAAGTACTCTTGAAATGTGAGCTCGCTATGCGTGTCTCTCCTTCAGGGTTATCTGATCGATGTGTTTTTTTCATTTTTTTTATGCTTCTGCCTGTCTTGGCCAGGCCAGCTTTAAAGAGAGACTCTCAATCTAAGTGGGACTCTCCTGGTTGAAGAACTAATAATAATAATATTTTGCAAGGTTTGTGTAAATGCATATGTTAGACTGGGTCAAAAGTATTATTTAGTTTAAAAGAGTATTACAAAGACATAGTTAATATCATGATATTAAAAAACAAAGTATATTGAGCTGAAAATTGAAACTAAAAATCGGAGTTGTAAATTAAGAATAAAGCAAAACAATTGTTAAATGTGAAGATTTCTGCTTGGAAGATCATGATGTGTCAACTTCATCTTGGCTGTTGAAGGCATTTCAGAGGTCATAGCAACACATTCCTCTCTGTGGAGAAAAACAAGTTTGGTTCATCTGGAAAATTAAAGGAATTCATATTACACCCATCACTAAGGGTATTTATCATATGGAACTAAAAGAAAATGTGTGCTTATTACTGTTTCTACCTTGGAGTGTGTCTTCCAAACTTACTTTTTGTAACTTTTGGAATCTTCTTTTGAGCCACCTGGCTGTGGGATCCACACACTGGTGTGTTTTGTTCACCGTAGTAAAGCTGTAGTTGCAAAGACAAATTTAAATTCCATTCTTCTTGAACAAAACAAAAATAAAGTAAAACAATCATGTGATGCAATGACAGTCTGTCAAGAGCGGCATTGTTAAAGGGTCATTTTACATATGCATACCATTATTACCCACCATAGTTCCCACAGCTTAGAACCCAGACCCATGCTTTTGCTTCATAAAATCCTATCTGACTGCATGATAATACCAACATGTCTTGCTGTCTAAAATAACAAAATAGGTTGTTTGTTACTGTCTTTCAAAATAATCCATACAGCTGCAAATAGTCACACTTCACAAAACAACTAAACTTCAGTGTTTCCCCTAGGATGGACCCCAACACAACATGTCTAACCCTGTTAATATGTCCTCAGAATCATTGTTCTGTCTTTAAAGTCAAGAAAGACAGTGCTGGATTCATGTTGCTGAAAGTATTTCTGATCTGCTTCTGCCTTGGAGACTGTGTGCCTGTAAGTAATGTGTAAATCACTTGCATTTGTAAGGTATGTTATGTTAGAAACGTTTTTATACTTTGGTAAAAACATGTGCTCTGTTAGCTAGCAGCACAGCAGGAGCTAGCCTGTTCTTTAATTGTTTTGTGACTTGTAGATGTTGTGGTAGGTGAACTATGCTACATCGCTTGTTGTATACAGTAGGCTACAGTGCGGGTTTTACACTTTGATAGGGATTGTGTAGTAACTGTATGCATATGTAGTATGTATAGTGATATATATGTACTTATTCTGTAATGTTTCAGTTTTACAAAACAAACCAAAAAAGAAAAAAACTTAAGTAAAACACAAGAAAAGTCAAGCCTTGTTTTTTGGTGGACTGTTGAATGTTAACTGGCTATGTAGCTTTGCTCAAGAGATCGCATTGCAAGGGCAGCACAATCATTATACGACTGTTCATGTTTGCTTTGTGTGTCTTCATTTTACAGCTTCTGACATTTATCTGTAGACATTAATATAAAAAATGGGCAACATGAGAAACCTCCTCCCTTCTGAGGTGCATTTTATTTGCACATTAAAATCCAAAAAGAAACGTCTCTTCATTTGCTTAAAAGGACTATTTTGCATCACTAGTTAGCTTTACTAACCTCAGCTCCTCCAGTCACCTCCGTCCTTTCTTTTCCAAAACCACTTTTTCAGGCTGAAAACTGAAAAATAATTGAATCAGTATTTACAGGACAGAGCTGCAGGCTACGTCAGTTTAGTCGAAGTTTGTACCCGATGTTCTCAACATTGGACAAGTAGGCAGTAATAAAATACAGCCTCCAGTTTCTATAAATTGAGCTAATGTTAAGTTACATAGCAGCTATGTAGCTGCTGTAGAAGCTGCTCAGCTGCGCGGTCTGAAGGGGAGGGGAGATGTTAGCTAACTTAGCACTAACCAGCTTCACTTTTCCAGCAGGTGGGAAACAACAGATTTTTCTTGGTCTTGAGAAGCCGACACACTGTAACAGACACCGTACATTTACTGCCAGAATATTTTCCTCCGCTCACGTTCACTGTCACTTTCTGCCGCTCTGACAATCAAACACTCGCTGCGCGCCTCCTGATTCAGATTCCATCTGTCACGTATGTTCTGCATAGAACGAGGAGACGAAGCGAGTCGAGCATTGACTGATGCCGTGCTGCACAGTGTGCGAGTGAAAACATTTGTAGCGCATAGTTTAATGATCGTGAGTCATTTTAGTAGCGGTGGTTGTGATTCAGCAGTGGCGCACCGCCGCTACCTGAATGCATATAGTGGATACACTGCACTTTACGTAAAATCTTTTGGCAACTTTAAACTGCGTCATAGTCAGTCATTGTTTAAAGAAACCAACGCTGAAGGGCAGTGTTTGTTTCAAAGCTCTCTCTCTCACACACATTCTTCCTGGTTTGTCTGCTCATGATCAGCTTTACTTGACAGACAAAAAAACAGGGTTGTGTTGGAGTTAATCCTCTGTCTTACATGTGTGCATGTATTTTACAATGAGGAAATGTGGTTTCATTCTGTTCAAAGTAGCACAAGTAACAAGTAACATTACATTTGTCACAATCCTGTCTGTGTGTCTTGTTGGGGAGTCTGGGTTTTGGTTCTATGTCTTTGTTCATGTGCCTTAGTTCATGTCTTAGTATTTACTTCTAGTTCTTTGTCTGCATTATTTTAGTTTAGTTACACTTGTTTAGGTTTTGTCTGTTATGATTCCTGTGTAGTATCTGCCTGCCTGTCTCTCTGTTTTCAGAATCAGAATCGGGTTTATTGCCAGGTACATTTTCACATACGGAATTTGCCTTGGTATGAATTGGTGCTTACAGTACACATAACATAAATAGTAATATAAATATATAAAAAGTAAGGAGATCAGAAAAAAATTACAAGTATACAAAAATATAAAAAGATACAATAATACTATAATACAATGCTGACAAGTATGTGCAAAAGTTGTCAACATGAGCATAAAGCCCAGTTGAGCGTTGTTGTAAAGTGTGGGGTCAGGAGAGTGTATGAGTGTGTGCGAGTTTGGGGAGGGGGGTATGAGAGTCACTGGCAGTGGGGACCAGGGCCTTGTTGAGGAAGCCCACTGCCATCGGAAAGAAACTGTTCTTGTGGCGAGAGGTTTTGGTCCTGATGGACTACAGCCTCCTGCCAGAGGGGAGAGTCTGAAACAGTTTGCGTCCAGGGTGTGAGGGGTCAGCTGGAATCTTTCCTGCATGCCTCAGAGTCCTCGAGGAGTCAACACAAGGCGCTTAAAGGACTTCATAACCACAGTCTCGTTAGTCCTGATTCGTCTCACCTTTGTTTCTCTCGCCTGCTTGTCAGTCCCTGCTGTTAAATGTTTGCTGTTTCTGTTCAGTCTCTGTCCGGTCATTGCAGTGTGTTGTGGTTGCTGTTTGTCTTGCCTGTACTTTGTTTGTTCTGTGGATTAAGGATCACACTCGTTTTACATTTTCTGTTTGTATTTGGCTTATTTATTTGGTTTACATTGGACTCAGCCACTGTACGTGTAAGTGTGCGTGCTTTTAGTTTGCCTTTATAAATCACTGAACTGAACCTGTCAGCCTTGTGTCCTGCATTTGGGTCGTCCAACCTGCTCAACTCTACAAACCTGCGACAACATTAGTAAGACTGCGAGAGGAAAGACATTCTTCAGGTCCGAGTGGAAACTGTGATTTAGTGGATCAACGTTTTTCAGAACACAGATCAGAGGCCTGTACCACGATGCAGGATTTGAGTTTATCCAGATAACTTCGGGGTTAACTCCGGGTTTTCAGTACTACGAAGGTGTTTCACTTCTTACCGGGGTAGATCTCCATGGTAACTTAAATGCTGAATGGCTAACCTGCTCCGGAGCAGGTTATGTTCCAGATAAGAGATCAACTCTGTGAAAACGCCGCCTACTGACCAATCAGCTCTCTTGGAAAATTATATCACCATCTGTAGGAAATCCCATAGACTGTTTTAGCCAATAGGCTGCTTTATGTTTGCAGCGGTGATGTGGAGAAACTCTTGACTATAGCGATATCATCCTACAGCGACTGATTAAAAGCCTCAGGCTATTGTTGCCTACAGGTTTTTACAGTACAGCAAGATAAGCCTACTTACTGCTTTGAAATGTGTTTAATATCTTTTATTTGCTCCCAGTTCGTTTAAAATAAATGGGTTTTATTTGTCTTATGTGAGGCTGAATATTATAAGCAGTTTGGTAGGGATATTGAAATACTAAATTTTAATATGAAAGTAGGCTATCTATTTTAGGTTAATATAGCTTTCTAAGGTCTACTACAGAGACCGTAGTCATGTTCCTCCCCACCAAAAGGTGGGACAGTGAGTTTTCAGTAGCCTAAATGTTGGGATTGTCTTTCAACCACTAGCCTATCTGAGCACATTTTATGGCATGAATGGAGTTTTCATTTCATTGCTTTATGAAGTTAATTTAGAATAATGTTTGGACACTTTTGAGTGTGTTAAATAAATTACTCTCAGATTTGAAGTGACAAGTTTTTTAAAGTGAGGTGGAACGACCACTGATTCAGTGCCCGAGTCTTTTAATGTGGAGACGCTGACACACAGCCGAGCTGAAATAATAAGGCTGATATTTTCATACAGCTCATAAGAACACTTTAAATCAATGCAATATTATGCCTACGCCTGTTTATTTAGGCATTCACACTGTCTGCGATTTTCTGTCTCCCTGCATGTGTCAGATGCAGGCGTGCTACTGTCGTATTTCTGTAGTGTTACAGTTTAATCCTCGTTCATAAAATATGACGCCCTGCTGACAGTGGACTTGTTCATGTCTGCGATTGGTCATCTGCTGCTAACACTGCCTCTTTTATGTAAACGCACTCCCGGCTGGATTGGGAAACCCTGGGTTGACTTACCGAGTTGATAACCAGCTTCGTGGTACCGCTTATCCCGATCGCGATTTTTAGGGTTATTAAGCCAGATAACGAAAACATATCCTGGGTATGTTGAACTCGCTTCGTGGTACAGGCCCCTGGAAATGTGTTGTATTGCTGGATTTGTGTTTATTTGCTCCAACCAATGCACATCTAGCTTACTGATTCAACTCAGCCTCTGACAGAGCTCACCAGAAACCCAGCTTCCTACTGTTATTTCCCATCAGTCTCTCTTCATTTCCCTAAGATCTCTGTACATGTATGAAGCTGATTCATAAAGCCCAGGATAAGCCCAAGTTGAAACATTTTCAACTCAAGCAGTCTCATCTAATTGTGCCATCCTGGGTGAATTCATTCCATTGACTTTGTATGTTATTGTACTACCTCTGAAATTAACCTTTAGTTCTGTCTGAATACACAAGTTCCTCAGTGATTTGAGTTGCTTAAGTTTTCACTCCAACTATGTGTGGAATGCTCTAAGCTAGAGACATTTCCTGCTGTCTTTATATTATTCAGTATGTTTAATGTGGATGTATTCAGATTCTTCCAAAAAGCATCTGTTTGTGATTTGATTTGAATATTTTGGATAATATAGCCTACTGAGCACTCCATCTTGTAAAGTAATCAAGAGGTCATCTCCAGTAACATTTAATAGTATTTGGAATGCTTAAAGTCACTGTATGAAAATATCCTGCATCCAAAAGGTTCCTTAAAAGACTCAAAACCACACTCACCATGTTCAGGGAGGATCAGCACCATAGTTAAATACATGAGGCATACTCCAAACCTTACGGAGAAAGGCATTCTGGGTCCAGGTATTCTGAAAGACAGTTGTGGAGGCAGAAGGTTTGTTGTAGAGGGAGTGTGTGCACTGGCAGATGAGATTAGTTGATTTGCAGGGCGTTGCGGCAAAGCTGCAGTGACGGATGGCAAAAACATCTGGATTCACAGCCGGAGGCGCTAAAGACTCGAGCATAGCCAATTGCTGCTCCACCCTCAAATTCCAAATAATATCAGGCTAGAGTAGATTCTGATTATTTGTCTCACTATCAGTTATAATATAGTAAACACATAATTTAAACTTGAGTTACACAACCAGTATATATAATACAGATTCTTGCGTGTTCCACTTGCTTATGGCTACAAGTGTTGTTCACAAGCTGACACGGGAGCTGTAAGTATAACTGGCTGGGCCCCTATCTGAGAATGAATGGATAATAAAGTGTGTTGGATGGATAGACAAGTGTGCACTAATGAGATTAAAGCTGTAAGGCCAACTGTTGTCTTCTCCTTTCTGTTATGAATGCAGCATAAACTGAAGGTAGCTAGCTGAACCATGCTAGAAACCATGTTCAACACCTCAGTTTAGTCAGGTTTAGTGTTAGCATGCTAACATTAGCTAATTAGCATTAAAAATAGCCTAAAAGTACAGCTAAGGTTGATGGGAATTACTTTAGTTTTGCCGGTATTTGTTCATAAACCAAAGTATTAACCTGATGACCGTGCTAGATGTAAAATTAAGTGATTAAAAATATATTCTGTGGGGGGCATGACTGTGTTTATCCAATTACATGGCAATCTATCCAAAGTTGTTGAGATGTTTCACTCAAATCACAAAAGTGAATCTCACGATGACGAAGTCAGGGATCACCTGAGTCATTAGGATTCATCCTCTGGACCATGAATATCTATAGCAAATTTAAACGCAGTCCATACAATACATTGTTGAGATATTTTGCTTAAAACCAAAAATGTCAACTTCATGATGGCGCTAGAGGAAATGTCATAGCTTTACCAAACGCAGTAGGCTAATCTTTCTCTTCTGGGGACCATGAATTTCTATACAAAATGTCATGGCAATCTGTCCGATAATTGTTGAGATAAAGATGTCTGGACCAAAGTAGTGGACTGAGCGACACTGTCATCTCTAGAGCCATGCTGCTAATAAAAAGCAAATATGGACATTGTGGAAAGGATGTAAGAGTAATTTCTTTATTTCGTGGCTGTTTCTCAAGAAGAAAATGACCACAGGTTGGAAGACATAACTGACAAAGTTATTGTTTGGAGAAATTTTCATCACTATCATGGAGACCTCTTTTCATTTTTTAGTAAGAACATTTAAATTTTAAATTCATTCATTCAATTCAGCAATTTTCAAGGCTACTTGTCCCGTGATATAAACTGTAAATACCATGCAGCAACACCAAGACAACAATGGTTGAAACTCTTTAATAGTTTATTAGACAATGAAAATTCCTACAAAGACATCAGTAACATATTTAAATGTTTACAGAGAAATTTGATCTAAATTGTTAGAAAGAAAAAAAGAAAAAATTCTGGATAGGAGGTCATGATGCATTATTCGTTGTGATTGTCAAAGGTCTGTCAGATGATTTGGCAACATATTCCTCTCTGGGGGAGAAGAAATTAAATTAAAAGTATGGCAGCAAATAAGAGAAATAATTCTTTGCATTTTAACAGCCACTGAATGATGAAATTTAAACACCACTAAATTCATAGCACTTAAATATTTTACTCTGAAAACCATGTATCTGAAGTGATTTGTTCTGAATTCACCTCTTTGTAATTAAATAGGAAATATTATTCCATTGGTCAAATTCAAATCTAAAAATTCAAGTTGAAAAAATTCAGAAAGACCAAATCAAATTATATTAGTCAAATTCAGACCAGCCACGGCAGCTCACGTTTTTGCTCACCGCCCATGCAGGGCTCTCTGCCCTCTAGCCTTTACCGCATAGTACAGCTTTTGACACTTTACCCTGCTAAATCTCTGGAGAACCAGAGGAAGGGAGGGAAGTGCCTGTTCTCGGCTGTCTCGGCTAATTAAAATTGGCTGAACTTTTTCATTTGAATTTGACCTATTGAATCTGAGCAACCTGAATCCATTTTTTCTTTAATGTGTGGATCTGAATTTGAAGTCAAAACCTGGAATTCCTAAATATATCAAGAAAAAAATAGAAGAAAACCCTTTAAATTATAGTGTGCAACACAGAGTGTAATTTTTCCCACTTTTTTTTTGGCTCTTAGATGGACACTTGTTTTCAGTTTAGCCGTATTAGCCCCTACCAAAAGTATTTCTACATACTGTCCATAACAACAATAAACGGCACTATGTGTAACAACAGTGTCATTCCAACTGTACCACTGCAGGCTGTTGAAGTCCCCTCTCTGTTGTACCCCATCCTGTAAGTTTATCTATATTACAACACACACGTTAACATATAGGCCTACAGTATGTTTATGACAATACTCTTTTTTTTTTTTTTTTTTTTTTTGACCTCTGTATTTTCCAGTAAAGTAAAAACACAAATGTACCCTGTAGCTATTTAGGAACTATGTAATTTGTTTTTACATTAGGAACTATGTAAAAATCTTCATCATCATTTTGTTACCCCTCCAATGTGGGTAAGTAGAACATAGTAATTTTAAAATAAATCACAGCAGATTTATAAAGTGCTACAGAACCCATTGTTACCCCCTAATTCCCCAGCTTACTTGCTTTAACCTCCAGAGTCTTTGTTGGAGCCACCAAGCTCTTGGGTCCACACACCATTCGTTATTTTCATTGGTAAGGCTGTAGGGTTGAAAAGACATGTAACAGACATGAACATGTGCTAGAGACTGATTGTTTTCAAATATGATCAATGTGCCTTACAGGGACGGACAGCACACCATAAATGCGAAAATGAAGCTTGTATGAGCAATTTTACTTACATGTAAGCCTTTATTTTGCAATGAGAAAAAGTGTTTTTCTCCTGCAGGAAGCAGGCATTGACAGTTTCTCTAATGGTGGCATTTGAGGTTTTCATGCAGCAATTGGGAATGACATGCCCTGGACTCCTGGGCCTAGGCCTGTAACACTGGGGCCGCACTGCAATGCATACACAACACAGAAAAATATTATTAAGCTTATGTACAGGAAACTATCTTACAGGCTGACTATTTAATTTAATTACCCCCCACCCAAAAGTATTGAATTTTCAGTATATATATAGCAATTACGATAGATAAAGCATGTTAATTAATGAACTTTAGAGGTAATGCTAGGCAAATCTTGTTACTTTGGAGAGAGCCAGACTTGCTTATACCCTTTTTGTTTACATTTCTTGTTCTCTTTTAGTTCCTAAATGACTGAAATAGTTTGATTTCCCCCATGTGTATCTTTCCAAAGCAAAATAAAGTGCTCTTTTCCGTGTACATAGATACAAGGAATACAGTGGGAAAATCTTCCCCCTTTAACAAGTACATTGCAACTGCTGTGTTAGCCAGCACAGCATCTGTTCTTCATTTACATCAAAGATCTTTCCGTTAAGTATCACATGATAGACACTCCAATATGGAAAGAAAAAAAAAGATTTCTCTTTTAATGTTTAATACAAAATGAAAACCTCCTGTGGCAAAAAAACATAAACTTTTAAGATGAATCCTCTTTATTTTAGTGTTGACAGGGAATCAATCTAATTTCTATACAATACAAATCAATACATTTTAAATACAACTGTTTAAGTTACCCTTCACAGACTCTAGAAGTAATTAGTAGTCACACACTCACCTTGTGCAAGAAGGAAAAGCAGCATGGTTAAACGCACACAAAGCCCATAGCGAAGGGAGAAAGGCATCCTGGGTCGCAATATGACAGTGTGTCTCTGTACAGTAGAGATCTGGTGATAGTGAATAATTAAGAGCCTTATTCTGGACACTCACTGCTCCAGTGCTTGTCAGTAAAGTTAACAGTGAAGCTCTGACTTGCAAGAAGAAATTTTGTTGTTATAAATAAGGTCAACACGCAGGAGCACACACCCCACACTCTAGAGAAAGAAGACCACAGCTGTTGCAATGGGTCCACATATTTCCTCACTATAAGTTAACAAGTACTTGGCACAGGAATTTTGCCTTCTTAAGTTTCCTTAAGAAATACAGCTGTTTCTGTCTTTACCAGCGTGGAAATGTGAGATGACCATGACGTGATACTGATTCCAAGAAAACCTAAAACTATTCAGCTGCTCCACCTTAGTGCCATTGTCCACATCAGGGATTGATATTGAAGAAGAGGAAGAAGTAGCTTTGCAAATGTTGTAACTCATGCGGTATGTTGGCAAATGAGTGGTTAACTCCAAACTAACAGGCTGTGTAACATGTGTAACATTAAAATCTGTTGTGTAATTGACATTTTATTGTTCAATACAGTTCATATTGGATTAAATAATGCCATAGGCACATTGTGTTAAGAAAGTTGTTGTGTTTTTTCCCCCATTTCATTTTTGAGCTTCAGAGGGAGAGCGATAGGCTAGATATTGGGATTGTCTCCAGTTTTTATATGCTCAACTACTGCCGCTCTGTCTCTCCCACTTGCTAGTTGAGCCAGGACGAGGGGCCACTTTAAATGGTGTGTTTGCAAACATCAACCAACAAATGCTATTCATTCAACCTTCAAGGTTTAAGGTAAACATTTCAGTTAGTAGAACAATTAAACAGAAATTGGTGCCAGCGTAAAGACTTCTGCTTAGAGCGCCATGGTGCATCACCTTCATCTTGGCTGTTGAAGGTTTTTCACAGGACTGTGCAAAATATTCCATTCTGTGGAGAGAAACAGTTAATTTAATCTTAGACAGTTTCCATATTATAGGAATTCAGATATCTTCTGTTTAAGCTGCTTTTGATTTATCAAATGCTAGAATTCCCAAATCCACAATAGGATGCAATAAAAAGTGTCAGACGTTTTAGTTGGGAGGTATGGTATGTTCCTCTAAACTGCATCTCATAATAATGTCAAATTAACAACAACATCAAAAATCATCGCAAACTAGATTTTCTAGATACATTTCCACTGTAAATTTCAGCCAAAGTGTTCTCTAGACTTACTTTCTTTAACTCCTGGAGTCTTTTATGGAGCCAGCGGGCCCCTGGGTCCACACAAAAGGATTTCTTACTCACAGTCCAAAAACTGTAAGGTAGAAAAACACAAAATAAGTTTTTTTTTTTTAATAAATAACCTATACAACAACCGCAGAAGCATAAAATAACAAACACTTTTGGAAATCCACTTATTTGCTTTCATGCTGCGTTACACAAGAAGATTGATACACCCCTCTCATGTCTGGAAGAAGTTCAGAAGTCCAGCTCACATTGTATCATAGTTGTTTAAAATGTACATAAACCAAATCAGAAACAACACAGGGACAATAACACTTTAGGAGGTCAATACTCTGGTGTTCATCAAGAAATTGTTGCAGCGTGTAACTCTGCCTTAAACCCAGCAGTGTAACATATTTGTAAATGACCCCTAAAAAGCATGTTTGTGTTTACACATGCGTGCAGACCATAGGTACAGACTCACCACTTTGATCAGCACCACGGACAGCTTGCCCTCAACTCAAACCTGTGGTCTCAGATTATCAAATATTAAAAATAGCTTTGGCCAGCCCCCAGTAAGAAATCAACACAAAGTAGCTGACACAGTATGTCAATAACCATAGAACAAATGGCAATCAAGAAAAGCATGGTAACTCATTATGCTAACACAGTACGAATGAATAGATGACAGCATCTGATCACAATCCACATTGCAATTGTTGCTGTCCATTGTGGGCCCTTGTAATCAGCTGGGCCCCGGTGCATTGTACAGGTTGCACCATCGGTACTTAAGCCACTGGTAAAACCTCAACTTGTTGTTTTTACGTTTAGATTGTTGTATGGATTGAAAAAGAAATTAGAAGCAGAATCAGCTTTATTGCCGTATCATAGTATCAAACTTATTTGCTTTGGTTTTTTGTTGCAATAAATATAGTGTAAGGCTGTCCCCAGCTAAGGATTTACATAGTCGAATCAGAATTGTCAAGTCCTGCCTATAGTCGAATCATGTGTGCTGAGGCTTTTTGAAGACCCTTTTCTCTCTCTCGCCTGTCATTCACCGGTCTCGTGCAGAGTTTTGCGTGCAGTCCGTACTGCCGACAACTGCATGCATGTTGTGGTTCCTTGCAGGTCTATTTCAACTAGCTGGCTATTTAAAAACGATAAAATATTCTTTGTGTGGTTCATCAACGGTGATAAATTATTCGAAAGTCCCGCAAGGTGTGGACAACTCGGCACAACACTGGTGAAGCTGGAGCTCCGTCTCTTCAGCAAGTGTTCCTCTTCTGCCGCTACATACACGATACGCCTACACATGCGCACTGATGACCCAGGGTTAGGGTTACAATTTTGGATTTATTTACACACTTTAAGGTTTTATTCTTTTTACATGTTTATTTACAGCATTAAGCATTGGAATGTATATTGTAATCGGCTGTATATTAACTTATTGGGAGAAAACTGGTAGTTCTAAAAGCAGATATCGCCAAAATGGCATGATCCTTGTTTCGCTGCGAAGCTTCGACGGTTAGATTGACAGTCGAATCAGGCTCCGCCCATCGAATCTTCAACTATCTGGGGTCAGCCCTACATAGTAGTAGAAAATATAAGAAGAATAATGAGAGATAACCGATATGAGCATTAGAGGTGCTGTCAGGCATATTCTTGAACTTTGGACATGCAGGGAGAAACACGCTACCTGTTTTTAATGCTTAGTTAAGCTAATAAGCGCCTGTCTGCAGCTTCACAATAAACATGCAGACATGAGATCATTTAACTTTAATTAAAAAAGCGAATAAATGACCTTGCCAAAGTGACACCTAGTTGCAGTGGTGGCTGCTGCCAAATCTCTCAGGGGGGGTTTTGATGATGGCTAAGGTGAGTTCAATGGCCTTAGTCTGCTATAACACAAGGATTGTTCCTTAGGCTACATACTGTACAGTATTTGTGAACAGCTACATCCTGAAGTTCATTGTCAATGTCTACAATGAATGAACAGTCCACAGTTAAAATCAACCGATCTTTAGACCTTTGGATGTAAAGGCAACTACTTTAGCAATAATGATAAAAAAAGAATGACTCTCACAATCATCTGATTTAGCTGTAACAAACCTTTTATTTAGGAACAACAAATCCAGAAAAAGCACAGTGGCACTGCAATGAATAAAATTATTTACAGTTAATCTTGCGTTGCAGCTAAGGGACCCGTCTCAAGTAATAGGCTACAGTTATGTAATATTGTCACATATGCTGTATATGAAGGTGGATCAAACACAGCTATTCTTAAATGTTTAACGGGGTACAGATGAACCTAGTATTTATTTTCAGTTTTTAAGTTACACATTACACAAGACTAATAAGGTAAGCAGAGAGTTGTAAAAACTCCACTTGTTATCCTGTAGATACACAGTATTATTAGGGGAGTGGGCTGTATTAAAGTATCCACTGTTCTCCTGTAACTGTATAATCACACAGTAACAACGAGCTATGTGCTGTTCTCCCATTCTTCCTTTGTATTTATACATGAACAACAAGGCATGCAAGGGGAAATTTAAAAGGTTTATTCTATTGTTTTTGGTTTATTTCCTGTGTTGCTTTCCTACTTCTTCTTCTTTTTACCCTCCTCTGACAAGATGCCCGTGGTGGCCACATCATGCTACCTACCTTTCCTGGCTTGGCGGTGCCCGGTCAACCTAATGAACAAGCCGCCCTGCCTAGTTGCCCCTAGTTGCTCCAGAGGCATCTGACATACATAGCAATTGTAAGTCGCTTTGAATAAAAGCTTCAGCAAAAATGAATAAATGTAAAGCAATGGATAACACAAACACAGACAGAAAATTAAGTGTGTGAATACTTTTCTACCTACATGTATGCACGTATATTACAATTAGCAAATGTGTGCCTTCTGTTCAAAGCAGGCGATGATCTTCTCCAAAATGCGGGCCTTTGAGACATTTGTACAGCAGGAGGGGACGACTGGTATCACGTCTGGAGATTCAGGCGTGACATACTGAAGTCGCCCTACAATGCAGAAAACACAAGAAAGCAATAGACCAGGCATGAATAAGACTTATATCAGCAGTGTATACTGCAGCAATTTGTATATAGGTGCATTGTCAGTTGTCCTATAACTACATGTATCACCGTTGGAAAGTACCAGTCCAGTTCAGGTCTTAAGTATGTTGTGAAAGCACGTGGTTAATGTTGTGAAACGTTCAAAGTTTCATTAAGTCTAGGCAACAAAACTACTTGGTTAGGTGTGGAAAAAGATCATGGTTTGGGTTACAATAAGTACGTTGTGTAAGTCAAGTGACATGAGTACCGTAAGTCACCTGCGTAACCCAGCAATAAATGAAAATGGGTTGTAATAAGCTGCTGAACAATTAACCTATATGGCCATTTGTCTGGTGAGGACGGGCCAGCCTTAATACAAAAGTATTTGCCAAGTCATCCTCACTTTAGTAGTCTCTCTTCAGTCATGCTTAAAAGATAAGTATGCAAAACTACACTCACCTTGCGCAGGAAGGAAAATCAGCAAAGTTACACATATAAAAGACAGTCCACCGCTAATGGAGAAATGCATCCTGGGTCCAAATTTGACAGTTTGTCTCTGTAGAGATCTGGATAATAAAGTAAATATTTAAGAGCCTTATTCTGGACACACACTGCTCCTGTGCTTGTCAGTGAAGTAATCAGTGAAGGTATAATAACACCAATACAGAACCCCCTCCATAGAAAGAGGAACGCAGCTGTTGAGTGTTACTCAATGAGTTTGTTAATAACTCCCCCAAAAAAAAAAACTGTAAACAGATATATTGTCTTCAGTAATGGTGCGATGTGTTGAACTCACTGAGAGACAAAAAATATTTTAGATTTAACTATAAATATGTGAGCAAAGAAATGTCTAATAGTCACATGTAACCATTACTTCACTTTTAAGCACTGATACCTCATGTTGGAACTGAAATGCCACTAACACATAAGTATTTTACTCCCTTTCTCTCGCTCGTCCTCATGAGCTCTCTCTCTCTCTCTCACCTGCGAGTCTGCATCACACTTGAATTGATGCAATTGATGGTTTCAATAATGTGGCATTCATCTGCCATTTAAATAGCAATGTGCCATTCCAGGCACAGCTGGCTTTCAGAGGGTAATGGGAGATAACACTCATGATTGGTTTAATTCGTGTTACACCCAAACCACACATGATCAATCTACAGACTAAATATAACCCCTTTGTGCCTTACTTGCTTAGATGCCAGATATGTCCGCGTAATTCAGACACCAAACAAGAACCTATTTTGAGGCCATAATGACCATGAATTTTCACCAAATTCTAATCAGTTCATCCGTCCAGATGAACGTTTGTTCCAATTTCGAACAAATTTCTTGTTCCTGAGATATCGCATTTGCCTAGATGTCGTACTGACGGACAATGATCTCCACTCACTGTGCTTCAGTTGCAGACCAAAGGAGCAGACCACTGTCACCAAAGGATCGGCCACATCTGTAGATGTGGGCAAAGGTGTAAAGATTTCTACTTAAAAAGTCATGGAGCATCATCTACATCTTCATCTTCATCGTGGAGGCCAACTGCTCCTGATACTTAGGATGAGTTAAATGCAGAGAGCTCATAAATGTTTTATATTGTGCATGATTGTGTATGTGAACACAGAAATAGAAACAACAACAATACGTTAGCTGTTCTTTATGCTATGCTACCCCAGGGATTGATATTGCCCTAACCACTGCAGTCAACACCTTGGATCTGGCTGGCCTTGAACTAGGCAGAACAATAAATACAAGAAGAGGAAGAAGTAGCTTTGCAAATGTTGTAACTCATGTGGTATGTTGGCAAATGAGTGGTTAACTCCAAACTAACAGGCTGTGTAACATGTGTAACATTAAAATCTGTTGTGTAATTGACATTTTATTGTTCAATACAGTTCATATTGGATTAAATAATGCCATAGGCACATTGTGTTAAGAAAGTTGTTGTGTTTTTTCCCCCCATTTCATTTTTGAGCTTCAGAGGGAGAGCGATAGGCTAGATATTGGGATTGTCTCCAGTTTTTATATGCTCAACTACTGTCGCTCTGTCTCTCCCACTTGCTAGTTGAGCCAGGACGAGGGGCCAGCTTTAAATGGTGTGTTTGCAAACATCAACCAACAAATGCTATTCATTCAACCTTCAAGGTTTAAGGTAAACATTTCAGTTAGTAGAACAATTAAACAGAAATTGGTGCCAGCGTAAAGACTTCTGCTTAGAGCGCCATGGTGCATCACCTTCATCTTGGCTGTTGAAGGTTTTTCACAGGACTGTGCAAAATATTCCATTCTGTGGAGAGAAACAGTTAATTTAATCTTAGACAGTTTCCATATTATAGGAATTCAGATATCTTCTGTTTAAGCTGCTTTTGATTTATCAAATGCTAGAATTCCCAAATCCACAATAGGATGCAATAAAAAGTGTCAGACGTTTTAGTTGGGAGGTATGGTATGTTCCTCTAAACTGCATCTCATAATAATGTCAAATTAACAACAACATCAAAAATCATCGCAAACTAGATTTTCTAGATACATTTCCACTGTAAATTTCAGCCAAAGTGTTCTCTAGACTTACTTTCTTTAACTCCTGGAGTCTTTTATGGAGCCAGCGGGCCCCTGGGTCCACACAAAAGGATTTCTTACTCACAGTCCAAAAACTGTAAGGTAGAAAAACACAAAATAAGTTTGGTTTTTTATAAATAACCTATACAACAACCGCAGAAGCATTAAAATAACAAACACTTTTGGAAATCCACTTATTTGCTTTCATGCTGCGTTACACAAGAAGATTGATACACCCCTCTCATGTCTGGAAGAAGTTCAGAAGTCCAGCTCACATTGTATCATAGTTGTTTAAAATGTACATAAACCAAATCAGAAACAACACAGGGACAATAACACTTTAGGAGGTCAATACTCTGGTGTTCATCAAGAAATTGTTGCAGCGTGTAACTCTGCCTTAAACCCAGCAGTGTAACATATTTGTAAATGACCCCTAAAAAGCATGTTTGTGTTTACACATGCGTGCAGACCACAGGTACAGACTCACCACTTTGATCAGCACCACGGACAGCTTGCCCTCAACTCAAACCTGTGGTCTCAGATTATCAAATATTAAAAATAGCTTTGGCCAGCCCCCAGTAAGAAATCAACACAAAGTAGCTGACACAGTATGTCAATAACCATAGAACAAATGGCAATCAAAAAAGCATGGTAACTCATTATGCTAACACAGTACGAATGAATACATGACAGCATCTGATCACAATCCACATTGCAATTGTTGCTGTCCATTGTGGGCCCTTGTAATCAGCTGGGCCCCGGTGCATTGTACAGGTTGCACCATCGGTACTTAAGCCACTGGTAAAACCTCAACTTGTTGTTTTTACGTTTAGATTGTTGTATGGATTGAAAAAGAAATTAGAAGCAGAATCAGCTTTATTGCCGTATCATAGCATCAAACTTATTTGCTTTGGTTTTTTGTTGCAATAAATATAGTAGTAGGCTGTCCCAGCTAAGGATTTACACTGTCGAATCAGAATTGTCAAGTCCTGCCTATAGTCGAATCATGTGTGCTGAGGCTTTTTGAAGACCCTTTTCTCTCTCTCGCCTGTCATTCACCGGTCTCGTGCAGAGTTTTGCGTGCAGTCCGTACTGCCGACAACTGCATGCATGTTGTGGTTCCTTGCAGGTCTATTTCAACTAGCTGGCTATTTAAAAACGATAAAATATTCTTTGTGTGGTTCATCAACGGTGATAAATTATTCGAAAGTCCCGCAAGGTGTGGACAACTCGGCACAACACTGGTGAAGCTGGAGCTCCGTCTCTTCAGCAAGTGTTCCTCTTCTGCCGCTACATACACGATACGCCTACACATGCGCACTGATGACCCAGGGTTAGGGTTACAATTTTGGATTTATTTACACACTTTAAGGTTTTATTCTTTTTACATGTTTATTTACAGCATTAAGCATTGGAATGTATATTGTAATCGGCTGTATATTAACTTATTGGGAGAAAACTGGTAGTTCTAAAAGCAGATATCGCCAAAATGGCATGATCCTTGTTTCGCTGCGAAGCTTCGACGGTTAGATTGACAGTCGAATCAGGCTCCGCCCATCGAATCTTCAACTATCTGGGGTCAGCCCTACATAGTAGTAGAAAATATAAGAAGAATAATGAGAGATAACCGATATGAGCATTAGAGGTGCTGTCAGGCATATTCTTGAACTTTGGACATGCAGGGAGAAACACGCTACCTGTTTTTAATGCTTAGTTAAGCTAATAAGCGCCTGTCTGCAGCTTCACAATAACATGCAGACATGAGATCATTTAACTTTAATTAAAAAAGCGAATAAATGACCTTGCCAAAGTGACACCTAGTTGCAGTGGTGGCTGCTGCCAAATCTCTCAGGGGGGGTTTTGATGATGGCTAAGGTGAGTTCAATGGCCTTAGTCTGCTATAACACAAGGATTGTTCCTTAGGCTACATACTGTACAGTATTTGTGAACAGCTACATCCTGAAGTTCATTGTCAATGTCTACAATGAATGAACAGTCCACAGTTAAAATCAACCGATCTTTAGACCTTTGGATGTAAAGGCAACTACTTTAGCAATAATGATAAAAAAAAGAATGACTCTCACAATCATCTGATTTAGCTGTAACAAACCTTTTATTTAGGAACAACAAATCCAGAAAAAAGCACAGTGGCACTGCAATGAATAAAATTATTTACAGTTAATCTTGCGTTGCAGCTAAGGGACCCGTCTCAAGTAATAGGCTACAGTTATGTAATATTGTCACATATGCTGTATATGAAGGTGGATCAAACACAGCTATTCTTAAATGTTTAACGGGGTACAGATGAACCTAGTATTTATTTTCAGTTTTTAAGTTACACATTACACAAGATTAATAAGGTAAGCAGAGAGTTGTAAAAACTCCACTTGTTATCCTGTAGATACACAGTATTATTAGGGGAGTGGGCTGTATTAAAGTATCCACTGTTCTCCTGTAACTGTATAATCACACAGTAACAACGAGCTATGTGCTGTTCTCCCATTCTTCCTTTGTATTTATACATGAACAACAAGGCATGCAAGGGGAAATTTAAAAGGTTTATTCTATTGTTTTTGGTTTATTTCCTGTGTTGCTTTCCTACTTCTTCTTCTTTTTACCCTCCTCTGACAAGATGCCCGTGGTGGCCACATCATGCTACCTACCTTTCCTGGCTTGGCGGTGCCCGGTCAACCTAATGAACAAGCCGCCCCTGCCTAGTTGCCCCTAGTTGCTCCAGAGGCATCTGACATACATAGCAATTGTAAGTCGCTTTGAATAAAAGCTTCAGCAAAATGAATAAATGTAAAGCAATGGATAACACAAACACAGACAGAAAATTAAGTGTGTGAATACTTTTCTACCTACATGTATGCACGTATATTACAATTAGCAAATGTGTGCCTTCTGTTCAAAGCAGGCGATGATCTTCTCCAAAATGCGGGCCTTTGAGACATTTGTACAGCAGGAGGGGACGACTGGTATCACGTCTGGAGATTCAGGCGTGACATACTGAAGTCGCCCTACAATGCAGAAAACACAAGAAAGCAATAGACCAGGCATGAATAAGACTTATATCAGCAGTGTATACTGCAGCAATTTGTATATAGGTGCATTGTCAGTTGTCCTATAACTACATGTATCACCGTTGGAAAGTACCAGTCCAGTTCAGGTCTTAAGTATGTTGTGAAAGCACGTGGTTAATGTTGTGAAACGTTCAAAGTTTCATTAAGTCTAGGCAACAAAACTACTTGGTTAGGTGTGGAAAAAGATCATGGTTTGGGTTACAATAAGTACGTTGTGTAAGTCAAGTGACATGAGTACCGTAAGTCACCTGCGTAACCCAGCAATAAATGTAAATATGGGTTGTAATAAGCTGCTGAACAATCAACCTATATGGCCATTTGTCTGGTGAGGACGGGCCAGCCTTAATACAAAAGTATTTGCCAAGTCATCCTCACTTTAGTAGTCTCTCTTCAGTCATGCTTAAAAGATAAGTATGCAAAACTACACTTACCTTGCGCAGGAAGGAAAATCAGCAAAGTTACACATATAAAAGACAGTCCACCGCTAATGGAGAAATGCATCCTGGGTCCAAATTTGACAGTTTGTCTCTGTAGAGATCTGGATAATAAAGTAAATATTTAAGAGCCTTATTCTGGACACACACTGCTCCTGTGCTTGTCAGTGAAGTAATCAGTGAAGGTATAATAACACCAATACAGAACCCCCTCCATAGAAAGAGGAACGCAGCTGTTGAGTGTACTCAATGAGTTTGTTAATAACTCCCCCAATAAAAAAAAACTGTAAACAGATATATTGTCTTCAGTAATGGTGCGATGTGTTGAACTCACTGAGAGACAAAAAATATTTTAGATTTAACTATAAATATGTGAGCAAAGAAATGTCTAATAGTCACATGTAACCATTACTTCACTTTTAAGCACTGATACCTCATGTTGGAACTGAAATGCCACTAACACATAAGTATTTTACTCCCTTTCTCTCGCTCGTCCTCATGTGCTCTCTCTCTCTCTCACCTGCGAGTCTGCATCACACTTGAATTGATGCAATTGATGGTTTCAATAATGTGGCATTCATCTGCCATTTAAATAGCAATGTGCCATTCCAGGCACAGCTGGCTTTCAGAGGGTAATGGGAGATAACACTCATGATTGGTTTAATTCGTGTTACACCCAAACCACACATGATCAATCTACAGACTAAATATAACCCCTTTGTGCCTTACTTGCTTAGATGCCAGATATGTCCGCGTAATTCAGACACCAAACAAGAACCTATTTTGAGGCCATAATGACCATGAATTTTCACCAAATTCTAATCAGTTCATCCGTCCAGATGAACGTTTGTTCCAATTTCGAACAAATTTCTTGTTCCTGAGATATCGCATTTGCCTAGATGTCGTACTGACGGACAATGATCTCCACTCACTGTGCTTCAGTTGCAGACCAAAGGAGCAGACCACTGTCACCAAAGGATCGGCCACATCTGTAGATGTGGGCAAAGGTACATGAAGTACAGTGTAAAGATTTCTACTTAAAAAGTCATGGAGCATCATCTACATCTTCATCTTCATCGTGGAGGCCAACTGCTCCTGATACTTAGGATGAGTTAAATGCAGAGAGCTCATAAATGTTTTATATTGTGCATGATTGTGTATGTGACAATAAGTTGATGTGATATTTATCCTACAAAAGCAAGAGTTCCTCTTGACAACAAAGTGAATTATTTCTCAAAATGGCAAACCATTCCATTAAGGTTTTATAATATTTAGTTAGTGGGCTGACAACATTTTTCAAAATTATCTTTATTTGTTTAGAATATGATGATAAAATGACAAAGACATTGGCATTAACTGTTTTGAACCACCCCACTTGCTTAGTTTCGCTCAATTCCTGGATGTCTATGGGATCATGGTTATTTTAACTGATTCCCTGGACACAACAATTGAGCCAAGATAGCCTAATATTGCTGTTTGACATAACTAGACTACACCAATACATAAACATGTTTTATTTCTGACTCTGGGAAACCCGTAAAATTCCCCAAACTACTGTATCACTGAACTCTGTCTTTAACCAAATCACACACATATATTTAAAGACAGCGGGAATTAAGCATTGCCGTAAGTTAGTAGACATATTGCCTGTGTAAATATTTCTGCTTAGAAGGTCATGGTGCATCATCTTCAT
>NW_024044532.1:0-8013 GCF_014851395.1 Micropterus salmoides | reverse complement strand
TAATTTAAAGGAGACCACAGTTATTTTAAAATACCTCCCATTGATGTTCTGTTTTTATTCTGTTGTCATTACATCGTTGACTTCTACCTCTTGTCTCCTCTTACTTCCAGCACTGAAGCACACATCTCCAAGACCAGTGGGTAGGTTGTATGGCTATAAGCAATACACTAATCACACCAATCACTTCAAATTTTCAATACGGTATCATTTCAAACATGAAGCAAACCAATCTATATATTTCCATAGACATATTTAGCATTACAGTGTCTGCTGTGGGTAATACAAAATGATATTGTTAATCTTCACAAATATAAAAATGACTTTTGTGGTGTGTCTAAAAGCATCTATTAAACAATAGTTCAAGTTCAAGACCTTTATTTGTCCCTAAGGGGCGATTAGTTTTGCTGCAGTAGCAAAGAAGTTGACACCAGTACATAACAACAAAGATAACATCGATTAAAAATACAGGACCAATGGGTAAATGAATACCACAAACATTAAAAGTTTAAGTTCAAGTGAGCCTTATGTGCAGACTTACTATTCTTTACAGAATTAAGCAGAGAGATAGCAGAAGGTACGAGAATTTATCGATTTGTTTGCTGGTGTTGACTGAAGCGGGAATCAGAAGGCAGCATCTTAAATTCTGCATGCAGGGGGTGAGAACTATCAGACATGAGGATTCTGCCTTTTTAAGCACATGTCTGTTGTACAGTTCAGTTAGTTTTTCTGCTGAATCCCAATGATTTTGCTTATACTTTTTACCATGCTAATGTGTTTTTTTCCGTTTTAAACTAAGAAGCATACCAGCAAATACATGAAAAAGTAAAGACGGACTCAGTAAAGATTTATAAAACAATGTCATCAGGGATCTGTCCACTTGAACTTAGCTAGCTTTCTCAGACAGAAAACGTTGCTGACTTTTCTTACTCAGCATATCTGTGTTTAGTCAAAGGTCAACTTGTTATCAATGATGATTCCCAGATAATTATATGACTCAACATTTCAACCTCTTTAACATCTATAATCATCTTTTCAGGAGTTGGATGGTGACGTCTAAATCAATGCACATGTCCTTTGTCTTTGTAACATTTAAGTCTAAAAGGCTTCTTTTAAAAAATAGAGTAGTCCAGGGCCGTGAGATGTTTCAGTGGAGTCCATTAAACTTACTACGACTTTACGATATAGTTATTGGCAACTACGGCAGTTGTTAGTTACATAATGTATAAAAGAGAGAGACACAGCCTTGAGGGGAGCCGAATAATCAAACAATGAACAAATAATCTCTCTCACATTATCACTCCTGTGATCTTTTACCTTACTTTGTCTCTTCCTGTTCACATCCGTCACTTGATCTTCTCTTATTTTTTCCCTTTCTATTTTCTAGGAGCTGCCGCTCTCTGTGGGTTGGGAACATTACATTGGAAGTTACAGAGAAAGACCTCTGGATCTCTTTAAAATGTACAAACACATTGTGTTTATGTTCACTCATTATTAATAGTGAACACTGTCAAACACCCAAGTAAAGTCAGTTTACCTTTTGGTTTAGGACATGGCATGTTATATCATCATTAGTGCAACTGCAGATTGATATAAGATAAGAACATTATTTTAAGACACCTGCATGAAGCATCGCAGGTAGGTAAACTGCACTAATAAAGACACACATGGTGGAGACTAGACTTGTGAAGATGGGACACGGCTGTGTTACAGTGTAATGAGAGTAAAAGTGGGAGTAGTAGTAGTTGTAGATACAGTAGGCTAGTTACAGAGATATAGGTATGAAGTAGTAGCAGCTTTGGCATAGTTACAGTAGTAGGTAAAGTAGTACTTGTAGCAGGATTAACTCTAGTGCTACTAGTTGTAATAGTATCACTACCAGCAGTAGTGGAAGAGTTGGTGTACTACTGTTACTGTTATTATATAATTTACACCATGAATTGTCAACACTTTGCCTGCAGATTGTACCGCACTGCTTTGCTGTAGTTTAGAGGCTCTGCGTTTCCATGGTTACAGGTTTGGTGAGATTGAGAGCATCAAAGTTCTTCACGAGCGTTTCTGTGCCTTTGTCAACTTCAAGAATGCCAACATGGCTGCCAAAGCCCTGGAGAAGCTGCAGGTGAGTAATAGGTAGGCTTAGTTTTCAGGGGAACAAACTCGACTTGATGTTTATCATCTCGGATGTTATTGTCTGAGTATGTTAACGTGCAGTTTTGTACAGCACAGTTGGTCAAACTTTAGACTTGTCTAAAGTTTGACCAACTGTGCTGTTTCATCCTGTCCAGGGGTGGAGCTGGGGAGCAACAAGCTGGTGATGAGATACCCAGACCGCTGGATCCAGCGGACCGCGCCCCCCATGCAAAGGACCAACACTAACCTCAGCAACAACACTGCAGGAACACAGCAGAGCTTAGCTGTCATAGGGTACCGAGTAACTTACTGATAACATGTGTATCTGTGTTTGTTGTGCCTTTTTTCTTTGCAAAAATTCCCGCTCATGACATGTTTGAGTTGTTTAGGGTTTAGAGATTAGCATTGGTTATGAATTAATGTTAGACATGTCAGTGTGTGACAGTGTAGGCTGTTAGGTGTGGATTTTGGGAATACATTCTCCACATTGATGATCCTTTTCCACCATTTTTTCTTGCACAGTAAAAAAAAAAAAGGCAGCACAAAACAAAAGGACAACTTGTAAAACACAAATACTGCTTTATTAAAGGTTTAAAAACTGTTAATGATCCTAAAATTATTATGGTTTCTCCCTATTGTGCATTTGCAGTAGTGTATGTACTTTAGATTCAAAGTCAAGTGAAACTGTTCTCTTCTAGGAAATCTCATAATGCTGGTGATTCAAATTGAAAGAGAAAATCCCAGTTCCTTATTTCTTATTAGGGCTCAAGTTGGCCAACAACTTCCAGGTCCACTAAACAGGGATTTGAAACACACCATAATCACAGTACAATCCTTTTTACACGAAGTGAACACATGTGGCCCAGTGGAATTTTCTGTGATATAATGCAGGATCTTCTTCTCCTGGTTCTGTCCACGCAGGTCCAGACGGTGTGTACCAATAGATGGAGATGTGTGCTTCTACTGGCAGACCACAGGCTGTTTCTATGGTGACAAGTGCCGCTTCAAACACATACCAGATCAACAAGGTCGAGACAAGAAACCATGAACACCCTAACTATATCCCTACCCTCCCAAACCTAGCACCAAGGCACACCAAAGAAGGATTACTAAGAGAGGAGGAACAAGAAGGACAGTGAGCAGAGTGGAGGACAGAGAACGAGAAGATGGTCTGCCTGAGAAAACTGACAACTGAAGTGTGTGAGAAAAGAAAGAGAGTCAGATGTGGTATTTATGTGATAGCCAAAGTCAGGGGTTGCAACTCTGACATGAGAGACTTTGGCAACGTCCAGAGCCCACCCTCAGAGAGGCGCTTAAAGAATCAATTAATACGATACCACAAACCCTCTAATGCAAGAAGGTCTTCAAAGGAATTTAATTCATTTGAAATGTCACTGAAAACCCCCACAGAAGAACCCTTGAGATCCCTGCTCTGTTGGAAGTAAGTTATCAGTCATCAAAATGTTTTATCTGGACAAATACATTTGGTTGACCATATTGGAAACACTACCAAAACCCAGTTCTGTGACAAACTCTTTCACACCACTGTAGAATTGCTTTAAAGACAAAATGTATTTTCATGAAACATTTGAAATGTATACTGTACATATTTGCACAAAACAATAAACCAATGAAACCCACATAAAATTTTTTTGAGTTTATTCAGCACGGTTTATAAAACCTGACTTGCACATCAAAACACATTTTTTGTTATGATTGCTGCAGTGAAGGGTGGGGAATAGTCACACATATTAACTAAAGTGAAGGCACTAAAGATCATATTATGTAGCACACTTACTATCTAGGACATTTTGGTCAAAGTAGTAATTTTCCAGGACTTTCCCTCCAGGAAGATACTGCCACAAGACTACAACCGTGCCAAAAGTAAGTGTCCAAATAAGGTATGGTATTTGGTTCAAGTCAAGATACTACGTCCTAAGTTATTCTGTGTGTCATTCAAGCCCCCTGCAACACTTTCTCCATAGAGGCAGTCTGTAATGAAACTAAATAAAGATAATGTCGTTCTGGGGTCACGTAACAATGGATAGCCTTGCATCCTTTATCAAAACAGCTGCGTCAGTCAGTCGACTAAGAAGGCAGAGAGGAGGGACAGAGTCTGACCTGCTGTTTAGAGAGTCACAGACTGTCGCCTTAGTTCAGCATTTGACCCTAACATGACCAGGGGATAGCTAGCTGTGTCACAGTATCTTGGTATGTTTAATATAAGCACATGTTTGATCCTGTGCTAATGTTGACTAATGCTAGTCACACACATCTTTGTAAAAGACCAGTGATGAAGTTATATCTGCCCAGTAATACTTTAGCATTTCACTCTGTGTGGCTTTCTTGGATTTTTAGTTCATTTATAGCAGATTCTTTCCACAGAAGATACTGAATACTAAACATAGTAGCCTACTTGCTTTTACACTTACTCATGGGGACCCTACTATCTTCCCACTGGCTCACAGATCTGGGATCTCCAGATGTAAAGTCTGCAGGTGGCAATCAGCAGCTGGATCAATCATTGCTGTTTTCCTGTCTCTAGTCCTGTTGTTTGCATGTGGATTAGTTGAGTAGTTCAGTGTAAATGTGAACTTTAAGTCAGGAAAATCCATTTGAAGTTATGGGAAGATGTACGGGACATTGTATCTTCCCGCACCGCTTGTCTTTTTAGATAGTTTAACTCCAGACAGTCCTGTTTAGTACTGATGGCAGGATGATTTCAGATCAGATTTTTTCTGTCACAAAATGTCCTCACGAAGTTGTGAGGATGGGCAGTGCAGGTGCTTACAGGCCTCAAACTATTCTTAAATTTTGTTTTCCAATGATGTGAAGCGGACGTTTTGAGCAATCTGGTCTCTATTTTGTACAGCTGCCAGCCACAAGGATCACACACATTGTTTTTTTTCACAACCACATCCTTTTCAAGCTAAAGTTGCCCATGCACGATCTACCTGCTGTTTTAACAAGCAGAGATGAGAGGAGCAGCTATGGGTTTAACAGCAGCAACAAGTGGATTTGATGTGTGACGAGATGCAATGTGCTGCAGACTTTACAGGACAACCTTAATTGACTGTACAGTAGCCTACAACTGGAAGTGCATTAATAATTCATATTAGGAATCTTGACAGCTTGCCACCAATTACAGTCAATGATCTTGGCAACTGTCTGGTGTTAGGCGCCGACACCAGTCTACAATTCAAATTAAGTCTTTAAGCCTATGTCCAATTAACAAGTGGGTGGGTACAGGAACTTAAGATCTACAGGCCAAATGCAGACTATGCAAAGGTTAAGAGTTAAGACAACTAACTGAATGCTAAGGACACTTTGGCTAATCATGCATAATTATATCTATCTAGCTATAAGAAAAACATATTGTTAGCCTACCTTTATGTCTGAATGTATATGCCATATTTCATGTTGTGAAGGTTCACTCTAATGTTCTGTGTTATTTCAGCAGTTCTCTTTTACAATTACAGTAAATAGCCAGCGGGTGGCGTTCTTACCCTTGTAGATGTATCCGAGTTACACAGAGTTGAAAGGGTTGAGACAACCTATGTAGTAGTGATAGTGTGCAGGTGACAGTTGTGAAAATAGGTGACCTGCTGCTGATGACGTCACATTCCCATTTCCTATCGTCATTTTAAAGGTCCAGTGTGTGATATTTCTTGGGAACCTTGTGACAGAAATACAATGTAAGATCCATAACTATGATTTCAGTGGTGTACAAGTACCTCACATAATGAAACGTTATGTTTTTATTACCCTTTTCAACAAATTGATTATGAAGCGACTGTTTCACACCCTCACAGAGCAGACAGTTGGTTTTAATTTGCAACCTCACCACTAGATGCCACTAAATCTTACACACTTAACCTTTAACTGTATTTATAGAAACAAAAGTAATCATAAATTTCTGGTATTTGGAAAAAAAAGTCACATGTCTGATTGCTTTAAATGTTGCCATGTCTTTTTAATATTGGTGAACAATGTTTATTATATTTGAATGCTAAATTTAAGGTTAGCATGTTGTAATTTTACAAGCACTTATGGTTGCATTTGTATTAGTGATTTAGCATTGCTCAGCAGCACTTGAAGTAATGCCAACATAGCTTGACATTTCACTGCTTTTGTTTTTGCATGTGCATGCTGACATTACATTAGGATAACTCAGTGACACTTGACAGCAATCCAACCTGATTGGACGTCATAACCAGCAAAAGACATTATTCTTCTGCATTCTGTCAATATCACAGCCCAACCTGAGACTGTCTTGTTCTCAAAATTCAAATAAGTTGTTGATGCCTGCATTGTTTAAATGTAAAAACAAAATGTAATTGGTGCTGTTAAAATGCACACGCCTACTTTTACAAGAACGGAAATCCTCTTTCTGCTTTCTAGTTTCAGCTGACACAGCAGAATTGAACGTAAGGCCAGTACGTGCCATAAACGGTCGTACAGACACAGAAACAGGAAATGTTTGTTATTTTATTATTATTGTTTTCACATTTGACCACAGAGAGGAAATTCTCTAAGCAAATGTACTACACGTACATGTACATCTTCCATTGTTCCTTTGCAATATGTAAAACACATTTTTGTATCCCCCCATGCCTTTGTTCATTTAATCAGAACCCAGATATGCTGTTTGGAAACTGTTAACAAAGTTTCGTAAGGTTTGCTGAGGTTATCTTTGCCTCAAGTCATCTTGGCATACCTCCACTGCAGATAAAAGACATCTGATCTTGCATATGTTACATATTGTGAAACTGATTGTGTCTGCTAATGTGTTTGTAATGATCTGTGTTACAGTGGTACAAAGCAGGAATGGGCTGACTCACACTTCTGCTCAGATCTGTGCTGTGAGAGGATCAACAGTCGACGAACGCTGCATCTATAGACAGCCATCCACAGTAAAAAGATGTTCTGGTTTACTGAAATGCAGGAGAAAGGACCCGCGGATCTGAGAACAGACCCAGAGTACGGAGGTCGTTGAAATTTCACTGCGATAGACAACTTGCACTTGAGAGAGAGCGACTCAGCTGAGTACAAGTTCACATTCAAATACAAACAATTCAATAAAAAATAAATAATTACGTATTTGCATATTTATGAGCAGTTTAGCCTGAACAAATTATTTCTGTTCCTTCTTCACAGATCCAGGTCTCCAGGTGCAGGTGAGAAGATAAGCTATTCTGAGAGCTGTTTTGTCACAGTAGTTGTCATCTACCTGAACGACCTTACTACATCTGGTACAAGAATGGACAGCAAATTGAGGTGGAAGCATCTTCTTCATATCCAGACTATTTTGATCCTGCAGACAGTTATTCCTGTGCTGAATTATAAGGATTTCCCTGCTCCTTTCACAAGCACAACACCATCTGGTGAAACATTTAACCTATACTGTAGTTACTGCTTGTATATTTACATTTACAGGTTTTTTAAAGAACTTTCTTCTCCATTGCTTACACACATTTTGTAAATAGTATGCCATCTGCATTAACACATTTCCCAAAATACACATCCGTAACACTAAACACTGCAACTGAAACTAAGAACAAACAACACTGTCTTATCTGTTGTCACGCCACCAAAATAGTTTTCTGTGGTCAGCCAATTTTCATTTCTCCTTTTTGAAACAGAACAGTTCATGCTCTAAACATTGCACTGAACACAAACTTGAAAAGGGAGTGGCCATCACTGCATATCAGCAGCAGCAGCAGCAGCAACAGCAGCCCTCATGTTCCAATTAATAAACCAAGCGGAATGCACGAGCTGCTTTATTGATCACTAAATAGTCATATGTAATTTACATTTTGCTGCATTAACATAACAGGCAGCATTGTAGGGTTACTATGGTTTGCAGATAGTTTGACCAACTATAGT
>NW_024044531.1:0-25944 GCF_014851395.1 Micropterus salmoides | reverse complement strand
AGGTCACTGTAATGGAGGATTTATGTCTTCGATATGAGATTGACTGACGATTTTATAGAAATGATTAAGCAATTACTACTAACTGATCACTAGGAATAATTGTGTAATTATCAAACCCATAACATTACCTAGGGAGTCCGGAGACCCTGGGCAAAGAATCTCCGGTGGTGCCCGAAAAACAAGGATTTATGAGTTGATATTTCTGAAATATTAATATTCATAATTTGTATTAAAAATCAGACGTAGACATGCTACACAATGGTTAATAATAAAGTGCACTGCTTTATTTATTGACTTGAGGCTTGGGTGAAGAATATAATGGTGGACAATATTATGAAATAATGTCAATAGTGCTAAAAGAAAGTAAAAGTGCAAGTTTATAATTACAGTTATATACTGTATATAGACACTATATGTAATCCATACTGAACAAGAACAACTGTGCAGCACAAGACAATAGCCAGCCTGAAGTGTTTGGTAGGTGGGTGCACACATACACACACACACATTACCAAAACACCAGACTATAGTGGAGCCCCATACACCCACAGGGAGCAGTGTCTGCTGGGAAAGAGCTGGATCTTAAGTGAGTTTATCACACGGATTTAAACATTAATATCAAAAGCCAGTTGTGAGCCCAAGTATACAATATACACACACACACTTACCTAAGGACATGCACACAAATACACACACAAGTCACATCATTTGAAACATTCACGGCTTCATTTAAAAACCAACACATTTTATTATAGCTTTTTCTTCCTCTCTCCTACTTTGATATGGCAATCTCCATGACAATATGCTTGCAGAGCAAGCAGATGTCGTGACAAATTCAGAGACTGTGGTTGTGTGGGAATATGCAATATGCATGTGTGCTCTGCAATGAGTTCTAGGTTTTTCATAATTTTCGTCTTTTGATAATTGACATGTCTTTAGTACTGCCATTTTAGAAACTTGTTTGCAGTATCTTGCAATTTAAATACTTTGAATAAAGGTGGCTCTGTGCCTCAGGCGAAAGAGGGGGTCATCCACATATCTTTCCTTGGCCCTAGTGTCCTTGGGCAAGACACTGAACCTTATTCTGCTCCCATTGGACAAGCCAGCACCTTCTCCATCAGTGTGTGCGTGTGTGAATGGGTGAATAAGAGACCAATTGTAAAGTGCTTTGTGCACACGTAGCTCTCTATATATGCAGTCCATTTACCATCTGCTGTTGCCACAGTAACGCTGTCATTTCAAATCAGGAGAGACTTAATTTGAGTAAACATAATAATGTATTGATACGCATACAATGAATATGAGAAATGTCATTTAGTGATATGGTATAAAAGGGGATGGTGAAGCTGTATTGGTATACTGTAGAACCCAATGATGAAGTCTAGACACTGGTGGTGGTGATGAAGGGGTGAAGAAATGTTGAAAATCTTGAAGTGATGAAGTGTGGACCTCTACTGAGCTTAAACTGGGCCTTGATCTGATGAGCAGGCAATGAATGGGGTGGAGGAATCCCACAGCGATTTCGTGAAGAGACAGCTGACAGCAGCATTTTAAAGTTTGATAGTTACTACAAGGCTGGCTGATGGAGATTGTGGCAAAATCTGATTGTTAAACTACAGTCAGCTGATCAGAGAGACAAGAGAAAGGTTTTCCATTTTATGATTTTATTTTTCATTTTATTATTATTTTGGACAGGTTTGTGTTCAGGAGAGAGAGAGAAAAAGAGTGAGAGAGGGAGAAAGCGAGCGAGATGCTGCACAATATATGCTCCTCAATCAAATATGATTTTAAATATGCCTAGTAAAATTTATAAATGTTCGCGGCTCAAAGCTTTTTGCTGGTCGCACAGAGTTTACAATAACGGTAGACACAATGTTCTTTGCATCTCAGACTGTGACACAATAATGGCAGAAGCTACTTACAGCTGTGGACATTCTTCATTTAGTTTTTGGCTAACGGCGGACATGAACAACAAAGTCCGGCTGAGCTGCCGCACAGTTGTGGATTCACATCAAGGATGGTGCGTTCAGTAACGAGTAGGCTAATGCAGCATTACTTGCATTAGTAACAGTAATAAATTACTGTTTTACAGAAGTTGTAATTAGTTACACTACTAGTTACTGGGAAAAGTAATATTAGTAATATTAAAAGTATAATAATTATAAGTAATATATTATTACTGGTAACGTGCAGTGTTGGGCAGTAGCGTTGCTACAAGTAGCGCCATTACTAGTTTAACTACATTTCTCAGTAGCTTGGTGGTAGCGTCCCTATTTTCTGAATCAAATAGCTTTAACGAAGCTCTTTTATGACCGAGTAGCGCCGTAGCTACTACAGTAGCTTCCACACACGCTACATTTTCCTAAGCATTTCTGAAGGATCAGTAAGTGACGCTGTTAGTGAGGCAACTAGGTAGGGCTAGTTCATCAAGGTTTTCAGCTAGTAAACGGGATGGTGTATCGGTCAGGACACAGGAATGAAGACGAGGAGATGTAATTTCTTCCTTTAACTGTATTGAGCTCCAGCAGTACTCATCAGAACATTTCAATATCCATCTTTGTCATTATAGTCTGTATGAAACCAAATAAATCACCATTAGGTACTTAAATTACTATGCAACGTGAATAATAAATAAATAATTAAATCCTCCAATATAAACATCTCACAACATTGCTATGCCCCTTTAAACATAAATCTACAATTACATAAATGAGGATATTACTCCTTGGAAAGATAAGGAGCTTCACGTATCTCACTGACCAGTTTACATCATAGATTGCATTGAAAGGGGTTCACATAAGGAGCAATACCGACACCCTCTGGCTAGCCGAGGCTACTACACAATAGCGTCTGCACATGGTATCATGAACACAATACAAACACTCCTTAATTCACTGTTATAGGTGTTACTGGTAACTTAGACATCAGAAGGCTCACACCAGTTAACTTATTATTTCCTGCAGTGTTTTACAGCATGAACATTGTGCTAATATTAGAAATCTCACTCATCACGCTGGCCACATGTGAATGCATGTTAACTCTACAATACAGAAACATAAACACAACAAAGTTACAGTCACTTACTTTTCATCATTAACTCAACACACAGAATCTTGGAAGCTGGATCATTCAGGAGGAAATAAACATGCTAATCGTCACAGGTATGTGGGTTAAACCATGCACGCTAAACTTGAAAAAGTTTCCGTTGCCACTATAGCCAACACACTAGCTACACACTTCCCCTACCGTAACCACAGAAGAAGAGTCTTAAAGCGGCAGGCACCCAGAAATGTCAGAGCCTTTTATACAGCCACCCCCAAATGTGCAAAGCACATTTGCTTCCAATAAAAGGCTTATCAGTCAGGTTGAGGGGGGCTCATAGAGGCATCGTCCTCCCCGGATGGGAGAGCCGACAACACACAACGAGCTAACCGGTCGGGTGTACACGTGTCCTTTGATGGCCACATCAGCGGATCTAATACATCCATCGTCGCTGCGGTAAATCTTGGTTACATGCCCAATGAGCCACAGGGCTTGAGGCAGCTGCAGGTCCACCAACATGACAACGGCCTTGTCCAGTAGTTCAGGAGAAGAGGAGTGCCATTTCAGTCTGGTCTGCAGCCCAGGGAGGTATTCTCTGATGAATCTGGACCAGAATTGGTCAGCGAGAACCTGTGAATGCCGCCAACATCTGCGGCTCAGGAGCTCCATCTTAGGATAGACCACTTGGGGGAGGGATCCATCAGGCTGCCTCATAAGCAGACTATTGGGTGTCACAGGGTTGAGATCTGCGATGTTGGCAGATACATAACCCAGTGGTTGGGAGTTGAGAATTGCCTCAACTTCCAGGAGAAGGACGTCTTCATGAACAGCTTGGGCCCCCACACAGGAGTAGAGTGCAGACTTGATGGAGCGGACCTCTCTCTCCCACACTCCGCCAAAGTGTGGAGCTGCTGGGGGGTTAAACTGGAACTTAATCCTCTGACGTGCAAGTCGTTTGCTCAAGGCTGGCTCCATACTGGCGAAAGCCTCTCTAAGTTCCCGTTCTCCTCCTTTGCATCCGCATCCATATTTCTGAGGAGATCCAAGTGTACCGCCCTGGTTGTTAAACACTTAAATATTATCCCCCAGCGTTTCTCTTGGCGTCTGCTCACCTTCACCAACATAGGCCCAAAACAATCCACACCGGTGGAGTGGAAGGCTGGTTTGTGTAATCGAAGATGAGCAGTAGGAAGGTCAGCCATTCTGGGAATGGAAGGCTGAGCTCTCCAGCGCTGACATTCCGCACAGGAACGCTGGGTCTGTGAATCGCCTCCCTTCCATGGATTATCCAGAATAACTCTGCAAAGACTCGCTCTGGACCAGGATGGTGCAGTTCGCCATCATATCTTTGGATAAGCAACTGGGTGTGAGGCATCCAGGACAACAGGGTGCAATGTCAAGTCATCTTGACCTTCCAAACGTCGGAGCCGATCTCCTACTCTTATGAGGTCCGTGGATTTATCTAACTCTGGAGCGAAGGTAAGTAATCGACTTCCAGAGGAGACAGATTTCCCTGCTGCAAGGAGTTTGTAGTCCTCTGGAAATGACTGTTGTTGGGCTCGCTGGAGAACGATCTCTGGCATCTATGAGCTCCTGCCAGGTGTGGTACACCGTGTCATCCTGGCTGATAGACATTGGTGAGGTAACTGTTACTCCATAGAAGGTAGCCTTCCGGAGTTCCGCTTTGTCCTCAAGTGGCTCAGTGCGGGGCCTTTCTGGCCAGGTGTCTGGGTCCTGGAGGAGAAAGAGAGGTCCTTGTGACCATCAGTTGGGATCTATAAGGGCTTCCAGGGTCTTCCCTCTCATCAAATCATCAGCAGGATTGTTCGCTGAGTCCACATAGCGCCAGGTGCACTTCTCTGTTAACTCCTGTATCTCAGCTATTCTGGCGCCCAAAAGACCTTGTAGCGGCAAGACTGGGAGTGTAGCCAGGTTAGCACTGTAGTGGAGTCTGACCACAACACAGTACGATCCACTGTCAAAGTAAGTTCCCTCTCGAGGACATGAGCTAGCTGCGCTGCAACCAGAGCTCCACAGAGCTCCAGGCGTGAGATGGAATGCAGATGTCTTGGAGCTACTCGGGAACGAGCTAGGATGAAGGACAGGTGGATCTGGGCTTCCCTGTCCTCAGTTCTCATGTAGGCTACAGCTCCATAAGTTTGTTCAGAGGCATCTGCGAAGATGTGCACCTCACGGGTGGCATCCTCAAGGTTGGCATCTGCAGGCACATATGCACGTGGAAAGGTAAGAAGAGGTAAGGACTGAAGTTCAGCCTCCCAGCTGGACCAGGCTTGTAGGAGTTCTGTGGGTAAGTTATAGTCATCCCAACCTCTCTTCTTATCCCACAGCTGGTGGAGATAGGTAACATGTAACCCAAGGGATCATATTGAGTAGCTAGAACTCTGTAAATGTTCCTCGTGGGTTGGTGCCTCGTAGGCCACAGGCCTATGTTTGTAGCCCAAGGAGTCTGTTGCCCAATTCCAGCCGAGAAGTATTGACTCCAGAGTGTTGGATTTATCTTGTGCCAGCTACAGCTCCAGGATCTCTGACCTGGCCTCAGGCAAATGGACCAGGACACTTGGATCGTTGCAGGCCCATTGACGCAACTCGAAGCCTGCAGAGGTCAGAAGATCCCTTAGCCAATCCACCAGCAGTTTGGCTTCACCCGGTGTACACACGCTCTGCAGGCAGTTATCGACGTAAAAGCAGTTCTTGACAGAGAATCTCAGGTTGTCATCAGGCTGGCAGTGGTCAACAACATGACGCTGCAGGGTGTATGTCGCACAGCAGGGGCTGCAGGTTGCACCGAAAGGCAAAACTTGCCACTCAAATGTTCTTGGGGGCTCTTCCACCTCCAGGTCCTGCCACAGGAACTTTAGGAGAGGATGATCTTCAGGGATGAGGCGGACTTGATGAAACATCCCCTTGATGTCGCCACTAACCGCTATGGGATGTTCACGAAATCTCACTAGGACCCCAGCAAGGGGGCACCGAGGGTAGGGCCAGGTAGCAGGTACTGGTTCAGGGTCTGTCCGAGGTATTGGTGTGAGCAATTAAAGACAAGGTGGTTCTTTCCATTGTGGCTGACCAGGTGATGTGAGATGTACCAGCCTTCTTTGGTGGAGGTCTTCTCAGTGACTTCCCGCTGTGAGAAGGGTACATGATGCTCTCTGTATATCTTATGTAACTTGTGTTGCAATACTTAGTTTGTGAGGCTTAGATAAGAGGAAGTTGTGTTGACACAAACACATACCATACATTGTGATTCAATCATCCACACCCAATCACAAGCACACACATCCATATCACTAATCACACAGACACACCACTCTGGGTACAGTTACCTCTATAAATTGTCAGGCTGCATAGTTAGAGACAGACTCCTCTGCTTACTGCTTCAGAGTAGACTCTGTGTTGGTGTGAGGAGTCTCCAGATATATATCTGCAATTGCTTTTGGTTTGGTAATAAAGGTCTCGAAACTTAAGGCACTGTCTCATCTGATCTCATCAATGGACCGGTGAAGTCGGCGCACTTCAACACCGCGCAGCACCTGCTCCAATCAGCTTCTGCATTTCCATCTTGTAGGCGTCCGCAAGTTTTGGGTCTTTCAAGAGACCCCTCTTAGTACTACGCAGCATTGCCATAACTGACTCCTTTGGTGAGTGCAAAGGGGGCATGCTTGCATGGCGCATTAATGGTGTGGTGTACCTGAGAATTCCATCTACATTAGTGTGGACAGTCTTAGCTTCAAGCAATGCTACAGCCTGCTGATCCTGCTTTGACCGAGTCACTTCTCTCTCATGTCGGTAAGGTACAGTGTCTACTTGCCAGAGCCTCTCAACATGCTTATAAAGCACCTCCATTGGTGGCATAGATGAAGTGAACAGATACTGCGCAGGTTGGATGGGCAGGCACCCAGAAATATCAGAGCCTTTTATACAGACGCCACCGCCACACACCGACCTGTATGTGTAGCCGGCAGAAGCGCTTCCATGTGACATGACATCACGTACCGATCCTTAGGCTGATGTCTGCAACTTTGCTGCAGGGGAATAAAGACATGCGTGACTGAGTTTACTTTCTATTGTGATAGTTATTGTAACACCTCTTGTGAGAATCGGGGTCCAGCCTCGACAGCTCTTATGGTGCTTTCAGACCAAACGCTTTCCTCGCGTGAGAACATTTGCTGCAAGTGTTCACACACAATGAGAGAAGGCGATTAGAACCCGCGAAAATTCGCTCGAGTTGGAAATTTTCAACTCGCTGGCACCGCCCCCTTCGACGCCTGACAGGAAATCAATAATTGAACAGTAACGTGTGTGTGTTATTATAATAATATATTAAAAATTTAAATAAAAGAAATACATAATACCGTAAAAGTGTGTGTGTGTGTGTGTGTGTGTGTGTGTGTGTGTGTGTGTGTATATTAATAGAAAAAAATATAGGTAAAAAATAATAGATAAACAGATAAAATTATAGGCTAACCTTACATAACTTTACCTGATAGGCCTTCATCTAGTTTTGCGGGGATGCTCTGCCATGCGAATTCACTCCTGTTGATGTCCTATTTAGTAAACAGTAATAGATTCTGGAAACTCACAAACAGCAAAGATCAGTCTCTCTTACAATGATTTGTGCTCTGCATCACGTACAAAAAGTTCAAGACACTTCAACTTCGGCAGCAGGCGGGCGTGTGCATGAGGTGAGCACTTCACCTCACTCTAACAGGGACACTTGCTGAACATAGACTGTTTATGCTGCTCCCTGATAAAAGAAAAATGTTTCTGCTGATACCTGTTCAGGAAAAAAACAAGAAAACAGATCTATTTAACCTGTTGTTCAGAAGGTGCCTGTTATGATCGTGGCTCTGGAGCTTTGGTTTAATATTTGATTTGATTACATTAATGTTAAAGTTGAGATTTACAAGAAATATTTTATTGCCACTGTGTAAAGGGAATACTGCTGGTAAAAAGCAGCTTATTTGTTTGTTGTAAGTGTTTGCAAACCACATGTTATTGTACTTTTGCAAATTTAAATTAAAATTGTGCAATACACTACTTTAGAATTCATTATTCAATTTTGTGCATAACAATACACATCTAATTATCTTACTGCAGTGAGGTAATATTAAAAGAAGGGTTTATTTTACAGTGCAAAGTAGTCTGGTATGAAGTACACACTTTTTTGGGGGGGTTTTCCTGCATTACACAACTAAAGAACACAAAGAAACAGAACTTTCTCACTTCATAATAAATCACAGATAAAGATTGTAATTTATCAAAACTCTCTCTTTTGATGAACCAAGAGACTAGCATGACTTATTGCCACAATGTCAATTTTTGCTTTTATTGTTTTTGTGCCAAAAACAACTAATTGTTTTTACAACCACCACCAACAGGGTCTTGTCAGTAGTCCAAAGAGTCATTTTAGTAGTACATAATGCAATGTTCAACTTTCAGTAGGCAAGTGTTGTTGACTTCCCCACTCCCTGCTGGGTTGTGAGTATCACGACTGAATACAAACACATAATAAGTTTATCTGTATGTAGTGTGATTCCCAAGCTCTCCACAAACACACTTATTCTCTGTGCTTCTTTACTTTTGAGGTGAGGTAGAAGTTGTAGCAGTGGTGGTACATATACGTTTTCTTTGTTGAGGTTTATGCTTCTGTTCGTGTTATTTACATTAGGTAGCTTCAGTTAACAAAAGGAGTTGCTCACCACATCAGATGCCAGCGCCAACAACCACGTCTGTCATTCTTGATCGCTGCGTACACACTTTATGGCTCGGGACTGGGAGTCTGTCCTGGGATGCATGGGGATAACTACTTCACTTCACAAATATTTGCTGCTTGTGCTAACGTGGATATTGTGAATCAATATATTTTCTCGGTTTGATCAATAGTTGTGTGCTAAGCATAATCAGGAAGCTATGACAAAGTCTCGGCTTCTACTGCTGCTAGTTTTGCTCTGATGCCGCCGCCATCTACTGATGTGATGTTAATCATGAATGAAGCTCTTGCAGTGTCTTTTCATTTTTTAGTTTCATTCTTATCCACCTATAAATGAGAAAATTATTAAAACTCGAAGGCAATGGATTTGTAGTCTGCATATGAATCACATTCAAATTGCTGAGCTCCAGTTTTACACTCGACCACACTTATTGCCATTAAGCTTACATCCATGGACTAATGGTCATCATCTTGTCACGCTACATAACATTTGAAAAGAAGAGACTGTCTTCTCCAAGCAAATATGATTTTAATATGTATGTCAGTGAATAATTATCAGCTGTACTGAGCTTAATGTATTCTTGCATGGAGTGATGTTGTCAGAGGCAAGATGCCAAATATCAGCTCTTTGCATATCATCAATTCATATAGTAATGCGTTCGACAAGACTTGGCTGACTGAAGTTGCTTTATTTTTCTTTGGCTTTGAATTTCTCCTCTTCTTCCCTGTTCTCCTTTCCATTCCTCATTCTCCTCTGACTCAGACACAAACACACACACACACACACACACACAAATGAACACAGAGGCACTCAGCAGAGGGCGAGACATTAAGTTACAACGATTCAAATGTGGCTCAGCATCATGTCACTCGAACAAAACAATTCTGAGAGGGAGTGACAGGGACAGAGTTATAATGGAAACCTCTGTGTATAGTAAATGTGGAGCTGGACAGCTGAGCATTGTGTATTTATATACTAATAACCAAATAAACAGAATAGTTGCAACAAAGCTAGATCAGATTTAGAGTATTAATTGTAGTTCAAACACGACAGCTATTTTAATAAAAATCACATTTAATCCAGGTTAATCATCGACTCGCCTACAGGCTTATGGACTGACAGTTTATTGCAGATATTTGTAACTAATGCAAATTAGGACGTGGTCCAGTGATGTCCTCGTTAATTACGTTCTTTTCCTCAGAGACAACTCTTAGTCACTGTTGGAAGATGATCTGTTGTATGTGTCCTCCACGCCTGCCCACCACACATCAGTCAAACTGGGCACCTCTCCACGTCTCTGCGTCACTTAGTTAGCATGAGGTCTGCTGTACATTCATATATTTACATTACCATCCAAATGACAACATTATATAGTCAATGTTATAAACTATATCAACTGTGGATATGTGGCTTCTTGTTGACAATTTTTAAGTTACAGGTTTTTTTTTAAATTGCTAAAATCCCTTTGTCCAATCTGCAGTCACATTTTCAAACCTCCAAACACAATTAGCCCAACATCGGTCAGTTCAGGACCATAAACACAATCCATGTTGTTTCCACAGAATACGCAGTAAATTAACCTAGTTCTAAAAAGCAAAATTTGCTTTTACATACAAATTTACCCAAGACCAAAATTATGGATCTTTCTTAGTCTTATTTACAAATGCTTATACACAACATTCCAGAAATGAAAAGACTTAATGTTAAATATTGTATAAAGCAAACTTGGTGTACTGGGACTTTTTCTTGTATACGGGTACTTATCCGAAGCTGTCGGTACTCTTCGCTGCATATCATAATCATAATCAGAATTAGAAATAGGTTTATTGCCAATTAGTGTTTTACACATACGAGGAATTTGCTGTGGTAATAAGGTGCTACACGTAGACAAACATACAGTCGACATAAATAAATGTAGAAATATATAAATATGGAATATAAGAACGTTGCAGATGTATACATGTGCATCAGGTTCTCAGGGCACTACGTAATGCTAACTCTGTCGGCAGAGACAGAGGAGGGAGAAGCTCAGGTGCCTTCCATGCAGCTATGTGCATAAAGTAGCTCGTCAGTGTCACTTCTTGTGAACCGACCAATCACAATTTAACAACAACAGGCAACTGATTACTGCATTATATTCCATTATTTGTTTATATTTTGAATTGTCACCTCCCATTTTGTGTTTCCCTTCATATTAATAAAGACATTTACAACATAAATTGGTGCAGAAAATGTCTCCAGAATTCAGTAATGTAAGAGTTTAATGTTCTTCTGGGGGAACTTTATATTATATGTATATTTCAGCATCAAATATTTCTTCAAAATAGTGTTAAAATATCTTCTCGCCAAAGTGTGTCATCACACCCCTAATCTGAGCCCTTATGTTCCCACCACTTTTGACACCCTTGTTGACAGCAATCAGAAAACTTTTGAATTGCTGAGCTCACTGTTCTGCATAAATGGTTCTGATTATTATTATATTAAGTTAGCACTTAGCATACACAGATCAGAGACTGACCACCATGTACAGCATTTTCTTGCACTATTTTTTAATGAATGAAAACACACAAAAAAGAAACAGCTTTGTTGTCCAACTGGAATTAATATTGTAGCCTACCTGTGGTAAGCTATATAGTAGCCTAGTCTATACTATTATCTGAAATTATAATGAATGCACTAACATTAGCCCTAATCAAACCTTAGGCACAGTGGAAAATGGTTTTATTTGTGAAACAGTTGAATTGTTGAATCTCAATTGATAAACTGTTTAAATTTACAAATTCTCAATCTGTAGGCAGGCTATTCAAATTAAGTGTAACATGTAAATACAATAATAATATTTTTTTAATTTAATGTTATAATATAATATTTACACTATATTTACACTCCACTAATACACTATTTTATTCTGGGGGGCTTTGGGAAATTGCTGATTTATTGTAATTTGGGTAAAATAGACCACAGCTAATTCTAATCTCATTCAGAGACATAGCCAGGTGTTGAAGTTCTTTCTTTCTTTCTTTCTACTCAGGTTAAAAAAAAATGGCACTCATAGACCTTATGTTGGCACTATAACGGTCAACTTTACGTTTTTGCAATTATCTCGAAAATGGCTTTGTTTAAAGTCAAACTTTTTTCATCATTTTAATCTCTGGATTCAGTTGTGTTCTCAAAAAATTTGTCCATAAAATTTGTGTTGTTGTTTATCCAATGTGGATACAGAACAACACAGCGGAGGAGAGAAAGAAAGAATAATGTCCGGACAAGGGAGAAAAAAACAATGGATTCCCCTTCGAGGGAACTCGAACTACGTCGGTTACGACACTATGGGAATGCCTCTAGGCGTAGCAGGTCTGAACGTGAATGAAATCACTCCAATCCTATTGGTTTGTTGCTAGAACGGTAAGGTGTGACGGAATAACCGGAGGAGTATAAAGCACACCTGTACACACTCATCATTAGCTTTTTTCTATTCAGCAGGCGCTCTGTATATTGTTTGAAGAAAGCTCCAGTCCTACAAGCAGTGTGTCTTACCTGAAGAAGAAGTCTACCAGCATGTCCGGCAACCAGATGTACAGAAGGTGTGTTTTTCCTTGCCCTCGGTACATCACGGATGGAGATTCTCATGAGATGTGTGTCTCATGTTTGGGGATGGAGCACGCCCGGGCAGCTCTCGAGGGGGCTGCCTGCGCCCGCTGCGAAGCCCTTTCCGTGCGGGTACTGAGGTACGGCATGACTCTCTTTTCCGATGATGGCCGGATGTATTCTCCCTGTGGCGAGGGCCCTGCGGCTGCTGAGGCAGCCCGGCGGCTTCACTCATGGGGTTCACAGTGTGATCTGTCGGAGGATTTCGGGACGGCTGAGGCTTTTTCCCGACCTTCATCCGCTGGCTCCGACGCTTCCTTTCCTTGTTCGGGAGCCCGTTTCTCGGCTTCTCCCGCTCGTGGTTTGGATCCGGAGACACTGCAGCAATCCGACTCCAAGGAGGCGGACGTGCTCAGCGTAGTGGACGATGACTTCCGGGTGTTGGGGCGGCGTCATCAGGCGGCTGACTAGAGCCGTGGCTAAGCTCAACATCAACTGGCCACAGGAGGAGCAGACACCACAGGCTAGTGGGGGCCCCCCCGAGAAGCAGGGGCAGTGAGACGGCGCTCTTAACCTCAGCCTTCTGAGAGACGCTATCTGAGGACCGTCATCCAGTCCCGACGGAGCTCAGGGAAGAGGTCCTGAAGACCGGGGTAGGGGAGTCTTTCTCCCCTCCCGCACCCCCCCCCCGGAGGCCAACCGAGGTCCCCTCCGCCGTGGCAACGGGTGATGTTATCCCGCTGTTTACACGTTCGGGACACACCTGCCACCATCGAGTCCACGCCGTACTGCCTGCCCCGAGGGTCTGCAGTCAGGCGGCGTTCAGACTCACTCACCGTGGATCTTCAGCGGCTCTCCCCTGCCGTTCTGGGGCTTCAGGGGTCCACCAGAAGATCACACGAGACACCGACCACCGTTGGCAGACTTTGCAGAGGCTTGGCGAAGCCTGATGAACATTTCTCCGTGGGTCCTGCACACTGCCATAGATGGGTTTCGACTACAGTTCAAAACCCGCCCTCCAAAATTTAACGGGGTGGTTTGGACTGTGGTCCGCCCGGAGCAAGGTCCGGTGTTGGGACAGGAAGTTCTTACTCTGCTGAGGAAAGGGGCCGTGGAATGTGTCTCCCCCCCAGACAGAGACGCCGGTTCTACAGCCGGTACTTCATAGTCCCCAAGAAGGACGGAGGGCTGCGTGCCCTATTTTGGATCTGCGGGTTCTAAACCGGTCTCTGAGGAGATTCAGGTTCAAGATGCTCATCATCCCCGCCATCGTGACGCACATCCAATCCGAGGATTGGTTCGTCACGATAAATCTAAAGGACGCCTATTTCCATGTCTCCATCCGTCCTTCTCACAGGAAGTTCCTGAGGTTCGCCTTCGGGGGTGTGGCTTACCAGTATCGGGTTCTTCCATTCGGCCTGGCACTTTCCCCTCGCACATTCACTAAGTGTATGGATGCAGCACTAGCCCCGCTGAGGCTCCAGGGCATCCGGATTTTCAACTACATCGACGACTAGCTCATCCTAGCCCAGTCTCGAGAGTTGGCGGTTCGGCATCGAGATGTCGTTCTGGCTCATCTGCTGCGTTTAAGGCTGAGGCTCAATGCAAAGAAGAGTGTGCTGGGGCCCACCCAACGGACTACGTTCCTAGGGGTAGTATGGGATTCGACAATGATGCGAGCACAATTGTCTCCGGCACGTGTCGACACCATATTGGCTGCCGTGAAAGGGGTGAAGTTAGGCCACGCCATCACTATAAAACACTTTCAATGAGTGTTGGGTCTCCTGGCAGCTGCGTCCACTGTAATACCATCTGGACTGCTGCACATGAGACCCCTGCAGTGGTGGCTAAGGGTTTTTCCCCGAGAGGAAATCCTTTCCGTCTGATTTGGGTTACGCGCAAGTGTCTTTGTTCCCTATCAGTTTGGAAGGAAACTTGGTTCCTGTCCCAGGGGCCCGTGCTGGGAGGGTCTTGTCGCGGGCTGGTCATTTCGACAGACTCCTCCCTCGCGGGTGGGGCGCGGTCAGGGGCGGCCGCTTTGCAAGGGGATCCTGGCATGTGCATCAGTCAGAGTGGCATATCAACTGTCTCGAGATGTTGGCAGTGTTCCAGGCTCTAAGGAGTTTCCTGCCCGATCTCCAAGGCTACCACGTCCTGGTTCGTTCCGACAACACAGCGGTGGTGGCCTATCTGAATCACCAGGGCGGTCTGTGCTCGCGCCCTCTGTACAGACTGGCGCGTCAGATCCTCCTGTGGTCCCAGCAGAGGTTACTATCGCTCAGGGCAATGTATCTCCCGGGGACACAGAATCAGGGAGCAGACCTGCTGTCGAGGCAGGGGCTGAGGCCCGGGGAATGGAGACTTCACCCCAAAGTGGTGGAGCTCTTGTGCGAAGAGTTTGGCCCCATAGACCTCTGATCTGTTTGCGTCTCAAGAGACCAGCACGGCCCGCTATGGTTTTCGCTCTGCTCCCGGGGGTTCTGGAGCGGGTCCGCCAGGACAATGTCGGCCTACTGCTCGTAGCCCTGTTCTTGCCAACCCGGGTGTTGTTCTCGGACATCATGTCGCTCCTGGATGGCCCACTGTGGCAGGTCCCTCTGAGGAGAGACCTGCTGTCCCAGGCGCAGGGCCGGGTTCTTCACCCTTGCCCCGCCGTATGGCGACTGTGGGTCTGGCCCCTGAGGGGGCACAGTACCTAGAGGCGGGTCTAACAGCCGGATCAGTCGAGACCCTCCTCAGCTCCAGGGTCCTGTCCACACGGATCCTCCGTGGTGCCCAGAGGATGAGACCTGTGACTCGGTCCAAGGTTCCCACTTGGGATCTGGTGGTGGTTCTTGGGGCGTTGGCTGAGGCCCCCTTCGAACCCCTGGAGTCAGCTGAGGCTAAGCACTTGACCCTCAAGATGGCCTTTCTCCTTGCTATCACCTCTCTGAGGAGAGTGGGGGATCTCCAAGCGCTTTCAGTTTCCCCGCAAAGCCTGGAGTTTGCCCCGGGGAATATTAGGGCTATCCTGCACCCTCGTCCAGGATACATCCCTAAAGTGCCTTCTTGTGCGGCAGGGTCCACAGTGCTGCAGGCATTTCATCCTCCACCTCATGTGACGGCGGGGGACAGGAAACTTCATCTCCTCTGCCCTGTCAGAGTATTTACACTCTGAGGTCCTCCCTTTGGAGGAAGGCTGACCAGCTGCTAGTGTATTTTGGGTCCCCCAGGGCTGGGCTCCCTGCACCCAAACATACTATTAGCAACTGAATTGTTCAGACTATTTCCCTGGCCTATCAGGTGCGCGGTTTGCCTTCACCTGTGGCTGTGAGGGCTCATTCTACCAGAGGCATGGCGGCCTCTCGAGCCCTCCTTTCCGGGGCCTCTTTGCAGGATGTTTGTGTAGCGGCTGGCTGGGCCACTCCGCACACATTCATTCAGTTTTACAGTCTTGACCTTCCTTCGGCACCTGGCACTCGTGTGCTCTCCTCTTAGTCGTGCCACTTTATTGCACACTGGGGCAGGCGGGGTTTTCGGCATGGTTTAGTGGGTATCTCGTTCCCATAGTGTCATAACCGACGCAGTTTGAGTTCCCTCGAAGGGGAACGTCTCGGGTTACGTATGTAACCCTGGTTCCCCGAGAAGGGGAACGTGACACTGCGTCGGCCCACCGCACCTCTTTCCCCGCCTGAAGCACCTGCTTCATAGTTTAAGCTAATGATGAGTGTGTACAGGTGTGCTTTATACTCCTCCTGTTATTCCGTCACACCTTACCGTTCTAGCAACAAACCAATAGGATTGGAGTGATTTCATTCACGTTCAGACCTTCTACGCCTAGAGGCGTTCCCATAGTGTCGTAACCGACGCAGTGTCTCGTTCCCCTTCTCGGGGAACCAGGGTTACATACATAACCCGAGACGTTTTACATTGTCTATTGAATGCAGGTAGAACTGAAACATGAAAAGTGATGCAGTTTTTGTATTTTTGAGTGTATACAGGAATGTCTCAAACTGTGTGCACAAATCTGCCCAGTCCGACTTCCCTATCGGGCTGGCTGTAATTTTATAGATTGGAACTTGGATGTCATGCCCTTCATGTACTGTATCTAAGAAAAGACATGCTGTATAGAGCTAATCAGAGGATCGCTCTCCACCAAACACACTCTAATAAATACCTGCAGGACCTACAGTATATGATCACCACATTTGGTGGATCAAGAGCAATGTACATTTTAAAAGTCCAGATGTCCTTCCAATTGTTTAAATACACACTGAAATGATATCAGATATTAACCAGGTCCCGTTTTAAAATAGACTATTTTTGAAAGTTGTTTTGCAGGGTCTGCTTTTATTTGAAATAGACTATAATGTATTACAAGAAACCATTATTCTAACTGGTTGTATTATCCACTGAGAAGCTTAAATTTTGCAGGTACTTATAAGCAAAAACAAGAACAAGAACTGTAATTCAAATAATTTATAGCCACAGAGGATGAGGCAATATAGTCGCAGTCATTAAATAGGGTTTTCAGAGATGAAATTAGTTTCATGCAATTATGAGTCTCCACTAATTCTTGACACACAGGCACTGAGCATGGAGAGGGGGAGGTACTGTGTAGCAACACACACAAATCTCTACGCGTTCACGACACAAACACACATTTATACAGACATGCACACTCCTCACATTCCTCAGGCATGATTGAGTGGTGTTGGTTGTTAGTACCTCCTCATCATAGGAAAATATTGTTAATTAAAAGTAGACATGATGTTTATTAAGATTGCTGGCAAGGCATCCGCCCACACTTTCCTAAACCTCTTTCTTAACTTCATTAGCTCAAACCCAGCACTCAGCCTCACAAACACACTGTAGACATTAGCTTTCTCGCTAGAGGTGTGTCTACTCACTTTTAAGTCCTGGCTATACTTGCTTTTTAACAATGCGTAGACGTAGACAGGCGTCTGCGACGCAAACGTCTTTGTTCACATACTTGCCTGCATACTTTGCGTGTACCTGGAGGATTAAACCTTAATCCACTAGAGGGCAGACCAGGACCAGCTAATCCCTTGCCAACACCGGATTATCTTCCTTGACAACCTCCAAATTTGCACATCATAAACAAACCAAACATAGGTTGTGATTTTAATGAGACATCATAACGATCTTGATAATTGCAGACTAGCTCCAGGAGTTTTATTATAAACATCCTGCCATAAATTTCCCTTTTTAAAGTCTGCTGCTGACCTTCTTCTTCTTTTGCGTTTAATGGCGGTTGGCAAACCAACTGCATACCGCCACCACCTGGGCTGGTGTGTGGAACAGTAGATTGCTGCTGACATGCCAGTCAGATCGACATACTGCCCCCACGTTCATGTGCTGAATTGCATCTTGCGGATGTGTAGCGTTGATTCCTGAGGATATTGTTCTTATTCTCGTTGCTTGAAATTTTGTACTACATGTGTTCACCCTCATTTATGTTTGTGTGGGCCGGGATGCGTGTGTGTCTTTGTGAGCAGTAAGCAGACAAGTGGGCTTGTGCTTCTGCATGCGTAAGTGTGAAGGTCCTTTGATTGAGCATGTCAAAGGTGGCTGCCTACGCAGCAATTAGAGGTGCTGAGAGAGTGTGTGAGTGTGTATGTAATGTGATTGTGGTTTCTGCAAAGGAGTTTTAAATAGAAGTGCAGAGACAGATGGCACGCATTCATTACAGCATGATAGGTTAACACATCTGAAAAGCTCATCTTCCTATCTGTCCATCCCTCTCCATCAAACTTTCTCCAGCCTATCTTTTCTCACCTTGTGCTCAATTGCTCAATGACACAAAAGACACAAGAACTGCTATACGGGCCTTGTATCATTTTCTCTTTTACTAGGAGGAAGCACCATAATCAGATGCTCTGGTATAGCACATATTCCACACAAAACACTCAAACCCCACTTCAACACAGAAATAGGTTTCAGTTCTAAAAGTATTCACTGCTTTGGAGAGAGATATCACTTGCGCAAGGGAAGCTGTGTAGAAACTCTAATGCAGTCCAGAACCATAATACCTCAATCGGGGAGTTGAAATATTAAAACTACCATTCTGCCATGAAAAAAAAAAAAAAAAACGTAGGAAAACTCCTGAAATATATGAGATTTTGTCCATTCCCACCAGGCCCGGCCGCCCCTGTGCTCCAATTTCCTTTCAGAAGAGATTGAAAAGTCTGTTAGAGTCTTCCGTCTCATTTCTACGCCTGTCAAAGATCTGTACGGTAAAAAAAAAAGGAGAAGAGTGCTAAAAAGGGTGCGTATAGATCAAACACTATAATGTAGTCCAATGAAGCTGGAAACTCCAAACGCCATTACCCACAATGACACGCTGCCAAATCACCATTAGAACCTCCCTGTCAGCTTTTAAGGAAATAGACTTTTTTTTTTTTGAGTGTGTATGTGTGTGTGTTGGGGGAGGGGGGGCTTTTGACAGTTAAGGGGGTGTGGTGGAAGAAAAGGAATCTGCTGAGGAATAAAGTGATAGAGAAAAGGAGAAAGAGTGAGGGAATGGGAGGAGGAGGTTCTAGATAAGATGAGAAGATGAGAGGTAATTGCCCTTATTATAGAAAAGAGGGGAAACACGACGAGAGGAGAGTAGGGGGTGGGTCGAGGGGGTGAGATATTAAAGTCACACCATCGGGCTTTAAAAGGTCACCTGCGATGTCCATGCAGCTGTGCCTGTCCGTTATGAACGCACACATGCAGACACGCATAGCTGTACTGTACACACCAGGCTGGAGGTTTTTTGCTTGCTTCAGTGGTTTTGTCAACCAGCGTCTGTTGTAGTGTATTTGCTATATATACAGTGTTCACATAGCTTTACCCACACACATTCTGTATGTGTCAAATGTGAGACTGGTGTTATTGCCCTTGCACCTTGAAAAAAAATTCAATTTTCTCTCTAAATGGAGAGAACAAAAGTGAAATGAGAATCAGTCATGGTGGTAACACTTGCCTCTGACCTATCTGTATCTCTCCACTCTATCAGTCTTGTATCTCTGATGCCTGAATGCATAAGTGGCTAACCTGTCTTCACATCTGTCTTGCTTGTTCAGCTGCCTTCCCGCTCCCCTTCCACCCCTCCTTTCACTCACAAGACCCGAAGGAGGTTTATCAGCATGTCTTTTCTTTATTTTCTTATCTGCCTTCACTCGGCGCTTCCCGTTAAGATCTCCCATGTTACAGGACTTTTTCTTTTTATTCAGTATCATCAACAATTTCTCCATCACCTTTGTGTTACTCCTTTTCTAGTTCAGTAAAAAAAGAATTGGCATCACTCTCCTCCACTCATCAACCTTTTGCCCCTTTCATTGGTCTTATTCCTTCCCCACTATCCTGCTCCTTTCCTCCCCTCTTTTCCATCATATTACTCTGCATTTCATTGCTTCTCACATCTTTCCTTCTCTCTGTCCACTTCACCCCATGCCATCCTCTTAAAACCCCCATTTCCTTCTTAAATCTCTCCTTTCATCACTCATTTAGTCCCGCTCAAATCCTCCTCCTTCTCCCTCTGCTTCATCTGTCCCTCAGCTCTTCTATCCCTTCCAAACTTTGCCCTCCTTTTTTTGTCTTCATTCTTTAGTTCCTCCCCCCACTTTATCTTCAGTCACTCATACCTTCCCTCCCCACTTTTTGCACTCATTTCTCTCTCCCATGCCCTACCCTTGACTCTTCCTTCCTTCCCATTTATCCCTTTCTTTCACCTGCCGCAGTACTGCCAGTGAGTCTGTCTGTAAGATAAGCAGCCCCAGTGTAGAGCCATCAGGTTCCTGACAAGATACAGCCCCACGTGTTCAAGCATGACCCACAGCCAGGCAGCCACTGAACTTGTCAGAGAGACACTGGCAACTCGGGGCGCAAGATGGCTGCTGGCAGACAATGCGGGACTCACAGAGGAAACCGTTTAAAGTATGAATTGTTGTTTAGACACACTGGAGAGGTTTGACCTTGTCCACCTCAAGCATGCTGTCAAGAGTTGTAGACTGGATAAGGTTGAGCAGGGGGCAGTCTGAGAAACACTTGGGCAGTGACAAAAGAACAAGCCCTAGATTCTGTTGTACTAACACGCTCACTTATATACACACAGACAACAAAGAAAAATCACCAAATTAAACGCAGTAAAAGGATATGACAGATAATAGCCCACAACCAGAGACATGACAAGGCTTACGCTTACGTACAAAATAATCATGCATACGTTTCATATTAGAAAAAGTCATCATCATTCTCAGAGCGAATCCACCCATACACATCCACTCCTGAATACCTAATCAGCCGCCTACTTACAATCACACACACCAGAGTCCCTGTGGGCCTGATGGCGCTGCGTTTGTCTTGTAGTAGAGCCTGTGGCTCTTACCAATTAGCAGAGCAGAAGAGATAGATTTAAAACACAATGACACCATGGTGTTTTTTATCCCACAGGCCACTGAGGCCCCAAAAGCACAGATCACAAGAGATCAGATCACATCAAAGTTCTAACACAGGCCAGATGACACATACACACACACACATACTGTACTTACCTCTACAAACACACAAATGCAGACAGTCACACACATACAGTGAGTACAGTGATGCACACAGACATTGTGAACAAGAATTTGTATCTGTAATGGAAGTATATGCAGTACAATAGAGGCCCAACAAATTACTGTAACATCAAACAAAACATAGATGCCACCAAACTGCATCTTTTCAAGGAATTTGAAAGAGAAGGACAAAACGGGAATTATGAGCAAAAAGTAACATACTCAATAAACAATGGTGCGCTTTGAAGTCAAGATCCACTGCAATTGCAAACAATTGGGAAAGAAACAACTGTCCTGTGTATAATAAAATGCCTTTTATACTGTATAACATGGCCTTAGGCCTGCCCCCTAGTGGCTGGCTAAACCGTTAGTTGACAAACTTTTCATTAGTTTGTTGGGTAGTCGCAGAAAAAACCCCTAAAACGTCAAACTCCTTGAGCTAGTTAGCGGACCTATTACCTAACTCTACCCGGACTGGTAGTACCTGGGTAGTGTTGTTGTTTGTTTACATCACTAACACAGAAGCTTTAGACCACCAGAAGGAAGAGGTTTTCAGGCCTGGAGCGAGGGAACCAGTAGGTTCAGCAGCCTCCCAGTGAACATAGCTGTACCAGGACCGAACACAGCCTCTGAGGCTACATCCACACTACTACGTTTTTGTTTCAAAACGCAGATCTTTTGCCACGTTTGCGCCTCCTGTTCAGACTAAAATGGTGAATCCAAAACGTAGTAGTGTGGATGTAGCTTGAGAACGACGGAGGCCAGTTTGACAACAGGGAATGAAGTATCGAATACAGTGGCTCCGACAAGGATTGTTATTCAGCGGGTTCAGACTGGGACAGGAGCGGCGTCAAGTATTAGAGGAGCGAATTTGTAGCGAGTTAATTTGTAAATAATGTCTTACATCATCCATTGTGACAAGTGCACGAGTATTTATTGTTGTGAAGTTAGAAAAACGAGACTCACGTGATGCTTGCTTTACTTTAAAAATTAAAAAAAAACAATTCAGTCTCCTTGCTGGATGGTCTTACACATTCAGAATGACAGGCAACTCGCTTTGTATGATTTTTCGCTACACCCCTTTTACTGGGGCACATGCCCCTGTATCTATGTACTGTGCCCCAGTGAAATTGTCAAGACCCCTTGGCGTGGTTTTTGGATGTGTAGGGCTTCGCATCTGCAATGTACGGTCGAGTTAGCAATATATGCAACATCCGATTGCAATTTCAAAGTAAAACTACTCAAAGCCCTTTCTGAAATGACAGTGCCAATATTAATGGGCTAAGCAAGGGAAGCTGGTGAGGCACATACTAACACATTTCATACACTTCAATCAAAATCATAAATCAAAAATTTACATGGGGAATGAGGGAGTCTGTGCCCCAGTAGAGTTTTATAGCAATGCCCCTGGTCTCAACCCTGGAACTCAAACCATTTTTGATGCCCAAACATATATATATTTAAATAATTATATTAATATCATAAATCTGCAATAACTAGGAAAATCTAAGCCATTGAAATTTAAAATGAAAATGAGATCTCAAATTCAATGTCAGCACTGCTTTTGTTACTCTGAGTTTTGTGACAAGTGAGAGAAGAGCCGGAGTTTTGTGCTAAAAGTTGTTTGAATGCTGATCTATGACTCCAGAGTTTAGCTTTCCATGCAACTAATCTATTTTAAGTTCACAGTCAAACAAGCTTTTTTTAAAACTTTTTTTCTCCTTTTAAATGGCAAACTTTTTGCTATTTTAAAAGTAATTTAGAAGATAGTACAATTAAAAAAGCCACATGGCTGATTCTAATGATCATCATCTTAAAGTTAAGTTTGAAGGCTGACAGAATTCACTTTGATGAAAGATGTTTTTTGTGTTTGGAAGATTGATTATTATATGGTCCTGATGGGTATGCACATTTGCTCAGTGTCTTTGTATATTAGACGCTATTAGTGTTCTGAAGGAAAATACAAAAACCACCAGAACTGTACTCACAATATTTTTTGTCCATGTTAATGCTCTGTAACTGTAACATCTTATATTTATTCATGAATTCATTCTGTTTGTACTTCCCTTATTTATGTATTTAGATTACAGAAAACTGTAGAGGTGGCTACAGCAGAAGTTCCCAAGATTCCCTTCTGCTGACTGTCCCAAAAGCTTTGTCAACAAATATGGAATAGAAATCTTTCTCAATGTCTGCCCTCACAGTGAGGAACAGCCTGCAGGAAGATTTCAGATTTAAAGAACGAGTTCTTCTCACTGAGTTCAAAGCAGTTGGTACAACTATGAAAGATGATTCTGTGGGGAGTTGTTAAGGCTTTGAATTAGTTTCTGTCTGTATGGCATTTAGACTGTACTACCCCCCATCTCTCTCTTACTGTCTTTCACATCCTTGCGCTTCCTCATTTTCATTCGTTCAACGGTTCTGTGTTGTCTTTCCAGACGTGTTGTATGGCTTTACATGATCTATATGTCCCACTATGTTCTCAGCTTGGTGTCCTTCCTATCTCAGTGGGAATATCCTGCTAAAATAAAGGTGATGAGTTTACGCTGTGCGTGTCTGACCTTGTATAGAACACCATACCGTATGTGAGCCATTCACATGTTAAAGGGGTCCTCTTGAACTTGTTAACTGTATGTGTGTATGTGCATGGCTTCCTTCGTGCTTGAAGGCAAAGTGCCCTGAGGGGGGTTGCAGTGGAACCACTCAGAAGAAGGATAAATAACCTCTATCTTCAGTCATTACCCCTCTGTTGTCTTTCTTTACCTAAATCTTTTCATGATTCAGGAAGGAAGGCTTTCCATTCATCTATTTTTCATGCCTGTTGTGTAGTTTTCATCTGTGAAAAGGGCGCAGTCTAAGCTCTCTGCTTCCCATCTCCCCCTAAAAATAATACACCCTTAATATCATCCACTACCTGCAACCCTCGATCAACTCATCTTCCCTCTCTCTGCCTCAGGAGGGGTGTATGTATGTGTGTATGATTGTGTTTGATCTTGTAGTTGTGTGTGTGTGTGTGTGTTCAGTGTGTGTTTGAATGTGTGTGTCTTTGTAGGAAAAACAACTCATCTCCTTACTCATCTCCTCCCGGAACAAATGCTTCCTGAGTGAATTTTGCTTTCAGAGGCGCAATCTCCCCTCCAACAATAGTGCTCCCTTTTAAAGATACTAAGAACAACAGACTAGCACACACACACACACACACAAAATCCTCGGAACACAAACATCCACACTGGCCGTCTGCTTGCCCTAGTTAAGAGGACACAATGTTCACTGCTCCTCAACATGTATGAGAAAAAAAACACTGGTGTCATGTCAAGAATGACATTAGTGGAGCAGTGGAGTAGAAGGAGGGCAAGAAAGGCAAGATTGTATGTGTGGTTGTGTGTGTCTGGTGGTGGGGGGACAAGACTTTTATGGGTGAGTGAGTTCTCTGTGTTTCTCTTTTACAATGGAGAAGACCATATGTGATATGACTGTGTGTGTGTGTGTGTGTGTGTGTGCGTTTTTTTTATTGTGTGTGTGAGCTGTGAGCTTTCCTTCTGTGTGTGTCTTCTGTCTCCTGCATTTAGTACGATTTATCATGAATTTGCCAATTTTTCTACTTTACACCTATAAAAAAATAAGCAAACAACTATATATATTTCGTTTTTGTTAAGAATTAATATTGTGTTTAAAACAATGTTAAAATGGCCATCCTGGTAGCCTAGTGGTTAACACACATACCACATCACACAACATCAAAGATCAATTCAAACCTTTGTTGCACGTCTTCCCTATCTCTCTTCCTTGATAAGGATTGAGAATGACGTGGCATTGAAGGGGAGGATCATGTCTTAGCAGAGGGGGAGTGTTGTTAAGTAGAGGTTGAGATGAAGGGGGTAGGTAGGTGAGGCTGAGGGGGTGAGGAGGGATGTGTGGCAACTTGAAAAACAGGCCAGCAATAAGGGTGTTTTCTGTCTTCCATCTGTGTCTGTAAAGGCAAAATGACCACAAAAAACAAAACAAAACAATATAATGAATGATCTTCATTTTGCTTTGCTATGTGATGTGTCTGTTTTTTGTTTAGTTTGCGTTTTGAGTTTAATTGCCCTTGTTTTGTTTTATTTATTCTTGTTTTTATTTTATTTACTTGCGATCTATCTATTTTATTTCAAGTTTATCTGTTTATCTGTTACTTATATCTGTTTTTTGTGCTGCTGTAACACACACATTTTCCTCTGGGGGATCAATTAAGGATTATCTTATCTTATCTCGTCTTGTGTTTCTTTCAAATCTTCTCTAATGTAATTTAATGTCTAATGTACATCACCTTGAATTACCTTGTTGTTGAAAGGTGCTATACAAATAAAATTGCTTTGACTTATATAGATATGGATGGGTGCTGGAAAAACCAACATATAAGCTATAACAAAGAACATACAATATATTAAATTTTTGGAGCTGCCGCAAGCGGCCCAAACAGCTTTAGTGCTACTTGGCATAGATTCTGTCTGTGAAACTCTACTGAAGGGATGAACAAGATTTCTTCCAAAATATATTCCCTCATTTGATTTGGATCGTGGTGGAGAGCACGGTCTAACACGTTGGTTAAAACTGTGTTTAATTGGATTGAGATCTGGCGCCATAGCTTTTGATTTGCATCTGTATCCTGCACGTTTTTCCACTTATTTATTCAGGTGTTTCCTAAAATGTTATACCTTTCTTTAGATATAGCTACAGACTGTAGGAATTTGAATGCAGTGTGGACTATAAATACTGTTTGTAGGCAAACAGTTTTCAACCATCACAGCCAAGTGTGTGTCCATGGTTTAGTGGATCTAAGTGGCCTTCCTGCGGAGTCGGTATGGTCATATTGCCATTGAGCCGGCTAAGATGCCCATAGGTCACGCCTTGTCTCTTCTTGTCAGTGCATGCAGGTAACATCATGTAATGTATCCCTCCTTTACTATTACCTCATGGCCTGGGGTTCTGGCACAACTCTGACCGGTGTGTGCAGCAGTGCACGGGCCATCCTCCCTCCTAATTGAATTATCGGACTG